>NW_026294436.1:13224632-13489632 GCF_007827085.1 Peromyscus californicus insignis | reverse complement strand
AGGCTCCTCACCATTGTCAGTGGAGCGAATCATCGGGAAGAAAGATGTTGTTCCGTGTGCCAGCGAGTAACTGGCGAGCGCTCAGGAAAAGCACTGTGATGTGAGTGTCACACAAAACCCAGGAACGAGGTGGGAGACGTGCAAGTTCCTGGGGCAGTGAGAACGGGTGTGCAAGCTAGCAATCAGTCAGTCAAAGAGGGCGGTGAACTCTGTGAGGCAACAGTCAGTCTGTCCACCTTGGAACACACGGGAAGAAGAGGTGGCTCCAAAGACACATGGCCCCTGAGTTACTACTATGTAGTGTTGTGCTCGTCTGAGAAAGTAGAGTTAGGTGTGTATTCCTCAACAACTTCAGGGGAAAGCATATGCTTATTAAGACAGTTTAGCTCAACCTTCAGTTTCTCAGTTAAGAGCATCATGGGGTTAAGAAGTGCTTGAGCAAATGTATTGATGCTTGTATTAGATGCATGTATGAAATTTGCAAACAACACAAAAGTAAAACTAAAACAAGGAATTAATAAAAGTTGAGGCTGACTAACAGAAGAGGACTTGGGAAGGAGGATGTATTTTCTTAAGAAAGTTATTAGCCCATGATAGAAAAGTCATGTTCTGTAAGAGCGCCAAACCCAGCCTGGTGAGGCGGAAAGGTGGTGTAAAAATAGATGTCTCTGTTTAAACATTTTAAAATGTAATCTCGCCCTCTGATTTCCTTTCATTTTTTCCTCCTCTGCTGATTGATAAGGGCTCTCCCAGGAGGAATTCTTGAGGAGCAGCGTAGAAGCACTGGGGGTTAGTGTCACTGGGAAAGTGAATGCAGAGGAGGTAGGAGGTGACATGTGACTTGATGGCTTAGCTGCAGTTGGTAAAGGTTCTGACATCCAGGGAACCTGCTGGGGGAGCTCTCATCATTTATTACCCTGGTGTGAGCCCCGCCCAGGTGAGAATCGGAATTGATGAACCTGGATTCATGGAGTGCCTTATAGGTCATGAAGTTAATTATATTGTATAGCTGATAAAAAAAGGTGATTACTCCAAGCAAGGTATGTTATTTTTCCCATGTTTTAATACTCAGTGAAAGATGAAAGGACCCTGACTTCCCATTCTCTTCTGTGGCAACTTAGAAAGAGCGATGTCGTGGACAGGATCTTCCCCTCTTGGGAAAGACCCTGCAGGAGTCAGGAGACTGGTTAAATTCATTTGAATACTTTTGGTTTTGTAATTTTGAATATTTTTAAATCTCCAGTCAGAAAGTCTGGAGCATTTCAGGAGGAAAGAGGAATTTTCTGGTCTGACTTTGTCTCTGTCAATCATAGTAGATGATTTAAATTTTGTTGAGTTACTTTGTGATTCTATGGTAGTATTTTTTTTTAATATTAGAAAGGGTAGATTCAGTAGTTTGGGGTTGTGTATAAATCTTCTTGTTTCCAAATGCTGTGATTAGTGGTAAGCATGCGCAAGACTTCTTGGAGTTATGATAAGGAAATACTGATGCCATTACTCACTGGTGTGAATCACTCTGTCGTTTCCACTTTGTATGTGTGTGCCGTGTGTACAGGTTCACGTGTGTGTGCTGTGTGTGCAGGTGCACGTGTGTGTGTGTGTGTGTGTGTGTGTGTGTGTGTGTGTCTATACATATGGTGGCCAGAGGTCAATGTCAGCTCTCTTCCTCATTCCCTCTCCATTTTAATTTGGAGATAGAGTCTCTTGCTGAATCTGCAGCATCAGTTCTGCTAGACCACCAGACCGCTTCACCAGTTCACCAATGAGCGTTAGGGATCCCTCTGTATTTCCTCACCCAGCACCAAGGTTACAGACACGTGCTGCCTCATCCACTTTTATATGGGCTCTGGGTGATGAACTCAGTTCCTCGTATTTGAACGACAAGTACTTAAGTGTCACCGAGGAAGTCCATTCCAAACAAGTTATGATATATGGAACCAGATATTGTATTTGTGACCTAAGGGCAGGCGATTCTGCCTTCATGTTGTCCTCAGTTCACGTGTCCTTTTTTTCCCATCTTTTAACAGATAATTTCAGAGGTACACCATTAGAGAATGAGAATAAAAGAAATGTGAGACTGGGGATGGGGAGATGGCTCGGTGGGTAAGACTGCTTGCTGAGCAAGCGTGAGACTTGCGTTCAGATCCCATGTAAACACCAGATATGATCATGAACGCCTGTAACCCAGTGTTGGATGGGCAGAGATAAGATGGTCGCTGGGCTTGCTGGTTGTCAGCATAGCTCCAGGTGCAGGGAGAGACCCTGTTTCAAAGAATAAGGTGGAAAGTATTAGAACAGGGTACCAATGCCATCTTCTGGTCCCTACATGTGTGCACCCCCCATGGTACATGAACATCTCTCTCTCTCTCTCTCTCTCTCTCTCTCTCCCTCTCTTTACAGAGAGAAAGAGGGAGGAGAGAGAAGGAGAGACAGAGAGGCAGAGAGAGACATAGAGACACAGAGAGAGACAGAGAGATAGACAGACAGAGAGAGGCAGAGGGAAAGAAGCCCAAGTTCTACCTTGGAGCTTCCACGTGTTGAGGATAGTTATGGGAATAGTTTAATTGGAATAAATGCTTCTGTATAAATTTTAATGAAGTGTCAGAGGCAGAAAGGATGATGACAGGGACAGGGACAGGGACAGGGTCACAGCTCTACACTGGTTCCCTCAGTAGTCTGAGATACTGCCTTCAGCTTTTAGGGATCTCAGTTCAGACAAAACAGGATCCTTGGCTTGGATGCAGAAAAGAATTTCAGGATGGTCCAATATGAAGCAGAGTTGGGGTTTATTACACATGGAGAGAAAACTCAGGAAAAGAAAAAAGCACACCCAAGAGTGTGTGTGGGCGTCACAAGGAGAGTCATTTAAAGACATGCTTAGCACACCTAAGAGCATGGGTGTGTCACAATGAGAGTCGTTTAAAGACATGCTTTAAAGTAGCTTTTAAAAGTCGGGAGGCAGAGCCAGGCGGATCTCTGTGAGTTCGAGGCCAGCCTGGTCTCCAAAGCGAGTTCCAGGAAAGGCGCAAAGCTACACAGAGAAACCCTGTCTCGAAAAACCAAAAAAAAAAAAAAAAAAAAAAAAAAGTATCAAAAGACGAGTTTTAGCATATACTTTAGGCACAGGAGTTCAGCGAAAGAGTTGGGGAAGGGGAAGACACACCTCAGTTTTGGTAAGGGCTCCTCAAGAGACAGTCTCGGGTGTCCCAGCATGAGCCACACTTACCATTTCCGTGACTCTCAAGTTCCATTTCAAAGAGTTGCTAAGAAACACATTTTCCTTTCTGAGGTTTTAGTTTGACTCTGGAAGTATCTCGGGTGAGGTTACTACTCTGATAAAACCAGGAACCATAATTAGGTCACGCCACCATCTTCTGTAAATGAGGTCTCTTGAGAGTCCAAAAAAAAAAAAAAAAAAAGCAGGTTTACAGCTGGGACTGGACAAAACCTTAGGCAAATGCCGTTAATTGTTCTGGAATTCTTGATTCTCAGCTGGTGAGAGGCTTCAGCCAAATTCTGGGCTGAGGGCCTCTGTTCCCTTCCCACGATATCCCCACCCCCAATAGTAAAGATGAAGCAGAGTATGGGGGAATATTTCAGATGATAAGGTATTTTGTGCAAAAGGTAATCCACATCTTGGTGTGCCATCTGCTTTGGATCTGACTTTAGTTCATGTCATGGGGATGTTTATAGAGCCTTGCCTGCGTTTCTATTCACAGTAATCTGTTGGCTGAAGCTGGGAGATTTCTGAAGCCTCAGAGCTCTCATATATATAACCAGGTGAACAGGCTGAGGTCTCGCATGACCCACAGCCCCATGATGGGAAGCTGGGAAATACAAGCTCACAGGTGCTATTCCAAGTCCCTCCACGTGTTAATACAGGTCTGAATCCCCCAAACTTGGTCCAGGGGGACTCACGCTGAGATCTATGGGTACCACGCAGTGGAGATTGGATTATAAATCTTAGGAAGTAAGCTTTCAGAGGTAATATCTGATGCAAAAAGAAAGACTCGAGGGAAACTAGATTCCTTAATCGATTGAAAACCTGCCTTACAAAAGCTTTTACACATTTAAACACCAACCTATAAATCAAGTTAGAAATATCCCACTCAGGAATAAAGGAGTTCTTGCCATGTGAAATATTAATTGGTCTTTTCAAGACAGAGAGAACACTTCATTTAAAGGACATCACCATGGTAGTGGCAGAGAGGGTAGATATCCTAGAATAAACTCGTGGTGTGGACCTCGGATTATCACGTGCCTCGAACTGAGCAGTGAGGCCCTATCATGCTGCTATTTGGTTCTGTGTGCTTTATTTCATGTAGTTCTCATGCCTTTGAGGACACATTTCTTGGCAACTGTTCCCAGCTATTTATCAGAAAATTATCTGGAACTAGACCTTGGACTTCAGCTTGAAATTGGACGGAGACACACGTGGGATTGTGAAGAAATGTTTGGAGGACCACTGAATTTTCAGAGATAATTTCTCTGCAAAAACAGTAATTAGTGAATCACAAACGGATGAACATGGAGTGTGTGGCTATTCCTTCATTTGCTGTATTCTGTATTCCCGTAGTGTAACAGTGAAGCCAGCCTAGAAAACTCCCAGAAAGGAAACTATATGATTAGCAAAGTTAGAACTCAATTTGCATCTGAAAAAATGGAGCAAACGCTCATTTATGTGCAAATGAAATGGAAAAGGGCTGTAGGTAAAGTGGTTAGAAACCCAAACAAAATAAACACTTCATTTTCTTTTATTGTACCCAGTGACTATTAATAATATATGGTACCAAGTTAGAAACATTAAGCCAAGCAGGGGAGCGATAAAAGCTGCAGGACTGTGGCTCTCTGTTGATGCTAGCGAGTTATCGGTCCCGAGTTCACATAAAATGCAGATGGAGGTACAAGAAGGATATTTGGTGAAGTCAGCGTTGGCAGTGGCTCAGAAGGGGGACCAATAAGAGAGGGCCAGCAGCAGGAAGGGTCTTTGGAGGATATTAGAAAAGAGCTGGAAATCACCACATAAGGTTCTCCTCCCTCCTATTTCCAGCTGGTAATAGTGTTTCAAGAACTCTATTCACGTCTCATCATAGGTCAGCCATGTTAAGATAGCCATTGATCTCTTCTGCAGAGGGCTGAGGCTCCTCGATGGAATGCTAGCCTGGTACGAACAAAGATGTTCAATCCGCAGCCTCATATAAGCTGGGCGGGGTGGCTAAACCTGTAGACTCAGCTCTGGGGGTGGGGGGAGGGCAGGAGAATCAGAGTTCAACACCATTCTTGGTTACCTAGCTAGTTCAGTGCCAGCTTGGACTACGTGAGACAGAAAAAAAGAGAAAGAAATGAGAAGAAAAGAAAAAAATGAAAAAATATCAAGACCAACAGAAAATAAAGGTTCGGGGTGGCGTCATCATATGGAGGAGGTGGAATAAAGAAAATGCCGTCATGACCATTGCTGTATTGGGGGGAAGGATTTTATTGTGTGTAAAAGAGAGAGGCACCTGGAAGAGTCCAGAGCTGAGAGAAAAGCAGACTAGACACGGCCAGGGCTAGGGAAGTGGGAGCGAGTAGTGGAGATAGAGCAGAGAGAGTGAGAAAGCACAAAAGAGCAGAGGGTAGAAGGTATCGCGATAGCGAGAGAGCACCGTGGCATGAGAGAGCAGAGTGGACGGATCTTGTGGATTATAAGGAGTGCTGCAGGGAGCGGGGCTTCGGCCCTGACAGCCATAAAACACCCAAGACTTGGGGGAGAAACCCTCAGTTGGTGATTCTAATGCTCATGTTTTTGATGGTCTCTCTTAAATAATTTTCGTGACTGTCATGTAAAATGATGTTTGAAATCAAGGAACCTTTCCGTAAAAGGGTGGAGGTTACGTAGTAAGAATGCAAGAGACAGGCGGGCACCAAGACACAGAAAGCCTCCACCAGTCCACTATGTCTCTACTCCGACTCCTGCAGGATGTGATGGGAACGGAGACCAAATTCAGAGGCCACTCAAGGCCAGCTTCCAAAGGGCTACAGTCTCAGAATGAAAATAGCTGGGGTTAGATCCACTAAGAAGCCAACCAGAACGTATGCCTCTGAGGGCCAACTTGAGAAAATAATTTAATTAAAAATTCGGAGGGCTGGAGGGCAAACCCAAATGTTTCTTTGAAAAAAATCAACTCCAGTGCAGGGCTCAAGATTTGATTACAATTTTTTTTTCGAGACAAGGTTTCTTTGTATAGTTTTGGTGCCTGTCCTGAATCTCGCTCTGTAGACCAGGCTGGCCTCAAACTCACAGAGATCAGCCTGGCTCTGCCTCCTGAGAGCTGGGATTAAAGGTGTGCGCCACCACCGCCTGGTCAAAATTATTTGTTGTATAGGAGGTGAACAATCTGTTCTTTCAGAACATGAATATTTATTCACAACAACAGCAGCAATAACAAAATCACAAAGACAAAGGAAAATATGGCCCAGAGATGAGGGTCTGGCAGGTCAGCAGATGCCGTTGAGATGCTCGGCATACAGTTTAGAGTCTTGCTGCTCTGTGCTGTGGATGAGATGGCTTGTTGTCCATAATCAGCTCTAGAGGCTGGGCGATGGCTGAACAAGCATGTGGGCCTGGGTCTGTGTCTCTGTCATCCACGTAACACGTACTCTTGGTTGCCTACATTTTTAACCCTAGAACCAAGGAGGAAGTGACAGGGAGGTCCAGAGCTCATTGGTTGGCAGTCCAGCTCATCAGTTCTTCAGGTTGATTGACAGGTTCTGTCTCAGAAGATAAGGAGATTGAAAAAGATGCCCAAACCAACCTTTGGCTGCCACAGGACCTGCTTACATGTGCATGAATAGCTGTACACACATGTACAGATGTGTGTACCTGCACACATACACACACACACACACACACACACACACACACACACACACACACACGTATACACGTACAAGCATAGAGAGTAGAATATGCAATTAAAAAACTAAAAATCTTACAAAGCAACTTTTAATACAGCCTATTTTTATTACATCAAAAGAAATGGGCTTTTTCCCCTCTAAAAACCACAAACAATACCTTGCTGTAGCATAAATACTCTACATTCATTCATTTATGAAATCTTAGTGGTTATGACCTTAAATTTTAATAATTTTTTGTAAAAGATTTTTCTGAAAATAAACATATCTTCAAGAGAGCATTTTCCTTTACAACAAAAGAAGTCATTTTTCCCCCCTCAAGATTACAGATCTCAACTGTTATTAACTTATTTTGGTACCATTTCAGTTGCTCAAAGGAAAGGTCCTTCATGTACTAACAGTTTGTGGTTTGTGCATGACAGTTCCAGTTAAAGTTAAATGACTTTTTTTCCCTGGCTTGTGTTACAGACATCCCTGCTCATGTTAAATGTCATTCTTGTAAATGAGCTACAATTATTCTATCCTAAAAAGTGCAAATTAAAATTTAATTCCATTTAAGTTTGTAATATGAAGTATATTGGTAGGATATTTTTTAGCCCCCGGGTACTTAGTAGTAATAAGATATTTATGGCAAAGCCAGCATTAGGATATATTGCTCAAATTGGCAATATGCATAGAATTAAATTATGTGGCCTCCCTTTTAAGATTTATTCCCTCATTAATTCTGAAATCAGGTAGCTCTAAGCAGACCTCAGGCGATACAGTGATTCATTAATGAGTGTGTTTCGGCTTTCCGTGTGATCTGCTCACTAAATGAACGATTTAGGGCTCTGTCGAATGGCAAAGAGTGTAACTAAGAACGAAAGCATATTGGGTGGTTAAATACACGTGGGCTAATTTCCTTGCTAGTGTTGGAAGGGAAGAAAATAGAGGGTTCTTACTCACACAGAGTATAATCCAAAATCACGAGACTGCGCATCAGTTCTGAATAGCTCTTTTTTCCCATCTGCTTATTGACCAGTAAGTCTTTGTTCCTCATACTTTAAAATAACTTTTTGCTTGAGTATGGTATATGCTGTGTGCTTGTTGATGTGTGTGTGTGTGTGTGTGTATGTGTGTGTGTGTGTGTGTGTGCATATGTGCGCATGCGTGTGTGTGCGAGCACGTGCTAGTGTGTGTACAGGCAAGCGTGTGTCTAAAGGCCTGAGGTTGACATTGGGTATCTTCCTCAGTTGCTCTCCACTTTATTGCCTGAGGCCGGGTGTCTCTCTGAAACCAGAACTCAATCAGTTCTAACTAGTCTAGCTAGCACTTGCCTGAGGGATCCCTGTCTCCTTTCAGGTGGCCGCCATTTCCACCCGATTTTCATATGGGTTCTGGAGAACCTAGTCCTTATGCTCGCATGGCAAACACTTTATCTACTGAGCCATCTCCATGCCCCAGCCCATCACAAATGTTTTAAGTGATTAAAAAAAAAAAAGCTAAAATACTGAACTCCGTGTTTACACTTATAACACTTCCATCTTGTGTGGGACCTGCATACACAGGACTGCCACTGAGTACCACACTCTGGAGAAGATGGTACTCCCTCATCGTGTCCGGTTACCCTACTCTAAAGGCCTGAGGTTGACATTGGGTACCTTCCTCAGTTGCTCTCCACTTTATTGCCTGAGGCCGGGTGTCTCTCTGAAACCAGAACTCACCAGTTCTAACTAGTCTAGCTAGTTTTATTTCCAGATGTCACCTTGACAACACCAGAGAACTCAGCATTTAACAAGGTTTAAGCTTGTGTTCTTGAATTCTGAGACCCCCTTTCTAGATCCATTTACATTGACCCACCAGTCTTAATAATAAAAACCCTGCATTTCCCTTCTTAGGAGTCTATTTTTCCCTTGTGATAATATTTTTTTTAATCGAATTCCCCTGTCCCAGTGTAGATTTAGAAGGCAAGTGTGTGGCATGGGTAGAGGCAGTAACCCATCTCCCATTTCATCCTCCAGTTATTTTTGCTCGATGGCCGTTATCTTGTGGCCTTCTCCAAGTTTTCAGCTGACTTTGCACATCTGAAACATCTGGATGCTCAGCGTATCCTGTACCTCACATTCTTAGCTTTTACTTCATGCTTAGGAGATGACTTTTAAAATTCCGGTGGAGGCGGGAGATAGCTCAGTGAGTGAGACCACTTGCTGTGCAAGCACGAGGAACTGAGTTCTGATCCCAGCATCTCCACAAAAAACCAGGGGTGGCTACTTAAACCTAGATCCTGTGCACTGTTCCATCTCTAGGGGATAAGGAGGGAAGTGATAGAGAAGGACATTTAAGATCTTCCTCTGGCCTCTGAGCACACAGGCACAGACACCTGCACAAACACACATACACACACAGCAATAAGGAAATATAAGTGTGGGGGTCCAAGCTTAGATCCTTGTGCATGGGCAGCAAGTGTTTTACCAACTGAACCATCTGCCCAGCCCTAGCTCTAGAATCTTTCTAGAGCATTCCATGCTGACCTGTGTGGCAGGAAGCTACATTGCTGTTCTGCCCTGGATACAGCACAGCTGTTTCTGTGGGTAGCTTTCCTAAAACATCAGATGGAACTTACCCTCAGTGGTGGGATTTAGTATCTCACCAAGAGAAGAGATTTTTTTTTCCAAAATAATATTTTTATTGATTCTTTGGGAATTTCACCTTATATACTCTGATCACACTCATTTCCCAGCCCTTCCGTGTCCATCCCTGCCCTTGTAACCTCCCCAACAACAACCTCCCCAACAACAAAATTTTTAAAAATCCAATATGTGTTGTCCACACACTTACTGGAGCATGGTTGAACTCCCAGGGGCCTGCCCGCTAAAGAAAACTGAGTCCTTCTCCTCCTGCACCCCCACCAGAGGCCATGGGTTGTGGAGAGTGACACCTCAGCATCTTTCTCACGATATTAAGAGTTCACTTTGATGGCTTCCATTTTAGGCTTAGTTCTTTTGAGGGTACCCTGGGGTTGGAGTAGGGTTATCACAGAAGTCTTCCATGTCCCTCAGAAAGAGACTCTGGAAGGTCATATTTTACCTTCAGCTTTACAGACCCTGGAAGCCATTATCTTAAAAGGCTGCACATTCACTTACAGAATGGCTAGATGATTACATGATTAGTGGAGGTTAATAAAGATCGTGGAGAGTGTAGCCCTGATAAGGATATCAGAAACAATTTAATCCAGTCATCCCTGGCACCAGGCAGGCTGTCATGGGAACTGTTTTGTCTGATGGAAGCTCTGGGTCCTGACTAAGCATCTTCTCTGGCATGAGAATGCTTCCCTTCCGGTGCTGTCTGGAGGGAAGATCCTCACTGGGGACCCAGGAAAGACACTGCTGAGACCTGACAGGAGCTGGAAAATAAAGATCTTACTCCTCTAACAACATATTCTACTGTCCCATTCACTTCCTGTGTAGCCACTGAAAGCAATGTGGTTAAAAACGTGGATTCAACATCTACAAGGGCTACTGAATTTCCTTTCCATTTTGGCCAGTATTCTGGCCATAGAAATATGTCTTTCTGTTTAAATACTAAAAAATAAAGAGATCCTGTTGAGATATTGTGTTTGCTTTATGGACGCTATGTTCAGAAAAGGCAGAAACAGTTTGAGACTGGTGTATTTCTTATTTGCGACCAGCCTTCACCTTCTCAGGGTAATGACGCGATTGTATCAGTTAGGGGTTGCACATTCCTTCAAGCACAGGCCTAAGATACTGTGGTTTATGTATGTAGAAGGATTGGATCTTCTCGTGTGTAACAGAAGTTCCAGAGGATGACAGTATTGGTGGCCTTGGGTGTCATCGGGCAGCTACAATTTTTATATCTTTCTTCTCACCATTCTTCTGAGTGTATGTGTGTGTGCACGCATGTCAGTTTATGTAGGTGTACATATTTGTGAACATGCACTTACACATGTGCGCACATGTATATATATATATACATACATACATATATATCTATACACACACACACACACACACACACACACACACACACACACACACGTGCGCACATGTATATGGAAGTCAGAGGACAACTTTGGGTGTTATTCCTCAGGCTCTGTACACCTTCTTTTTTGAGATAGTGTCTCTCACTGGCCTAGAACTTGCCAAATAGACTGAGTTGCCTGGCCAGGGGGTTCCAGGACTCCACCTTTCTCTGCCTCCTCAGCACTGCAATTACGTGCACACACCCTCACACATGGATTCCTTTATGTGGGATCTGGGGATTGAACTCAGGTCCTCATGCTTGCATGAACATCACTTTACCTACTGAGCTATCTCCTCGGCCCTCCTACTGTTTTTTGGTTTCCACACTGTAAGCCACTTGCCCTGGTACTTCAGCCAGGATGTCTAGACAGAACAAAGAATAAAAGAGAGAGGTGGGCATAAGAGTGTCTGCAGGAGTCCTCGCAGAAGTCCCGCTGTAATATTGCCAGTTGCTTCTGCTCCATTTCTTCCATTTCCTGAGAGGAGTCTGGGATGTAGCCTTTTCCATTATGTTATCTCTGCAGCACAGAGGTGTTCCATGTGAAGCAGTGGTTCTCAACCTTCCTAATGCTGTGACTGTTTCATACAGTTCTTCATGTTGTGGTGACCCCCAACCATAAAGTTATTTTCATTGCTACTTCATAACTGTAATTTTGCTACTGCTATGAATTGTAATGTAAATGTTTTTTGGAGACAGAGGTTTGACGAAGAGGTCATGACCCATAGGATGAGAGCCACTGTTATACAGACTATAAAAGATAATGAAACTGAGCAGGGAACTCCAAGGATCTGTCACAGGTTAGGTCCTTCATTTTTGTGTTCTGTAAGTCTTAACTTGGAATCACAGAGTGGTGATGTCATTGCTCATGAAACAGTAGATATGCTGCCATGCTTCCCACTATGATGAAAATGAACTAAACATCTGAAATTGTAAGCTAGCCCCAGTTAAATACTGTTTCCTATAAAAGTTCCATTGGAGCTGGGTATGGTGGCACACGCCTTTAATCCCAACACTCAGAAGGCAGAGGCAGGCAGATCTCTGAGTTTGAGGTCAGCCTGGTCTACAAAGCCAGTTCCAGGACAGCCAGGGCTGTTACACAGAGAAACCCTGTCTCAAAAAACAAACAAAAGAAAACCAAACCAAAATAAACAAAAAAAGAGTTGTACTGGTCATGGTGTGTCATCACAGCAATAGAACATTGACCAAGATGGAAGACACATGTTTTGTGGGAGAGTGGATACAATCTGAGATAACCGTGTTAAATGAATTAAGCCATATGTGGTTTCTAGATGTTATATAGGTACACAGATTCTTGTATATATTGAGGCCATTGAAATAGAAGTGAAATTGTCTAGAAGGACAGAGGACAGAGACTGGGGACATATAACTTACTTGCCAACCAAACGTGAGCACCTGGGTTTGATCCCCAGAACCCACATTTAAAAATTCCAGACATGCTAGCCAGTGCTTGTAAACCCAGCACTGGGGAGGAAGAGACAGCTGAATCCCTGGGGCCCACGGGCTGGCCTAGCCTATGTGGTAAGCTCTAGGCCAGTGAAAGACCTGTCTCCAAAAAATGGGAGGGATAGGGACACTATGAAGATATATGCTCAATGTACAATATATACATGGATGAAAACTTTAAAGTTAAAAATTTAAAAATCTGTCCATGACTAAATAAGCTCTAATAAGAAGTGGAAGAAGACAAAGGCATAGCTTAATATTATAATGACATATTGATAAACCATCCTTGAATTGAAGAAGGAGCCATGTCTGTACTGGCAGGGCTCATCTCAGGTCCTTCAGTAGCTCACCATCAACACTTGAGATGTCATGATCATGCCAATATTGTGGAACTTTCTCCTTTGGCCACTTCTACAAAGAATATTCTGGAGGGCTAAGGGAACGACCTGCTGGGTAAAGAATTTGCTGCACAATCATGAGATCCTAAGTTTTGATCCTCAGCTCTCTATGGACGTTTAAAGAAGTTGGAGAAAAAAAATGAAATTCTTGAAAGTGTGTAGATCCATGTAATGGTTTATCTGGACAGCCTTGAACTGTCACACAGGTCTAGAGTGTGCAGATGTTTCTATCTCATTGGGCCTCAGTGGGATGATGGTCTGATTATTTTAGAAACCTCAACCATGTTAACAGCACTTCAGTTTCTACAGAAACTAGAGGCTAGAATGTGAAGAGCTGAGCAACTCCCTCTTGGGCAGAGAGGGGTTTAGGTATACAACATGCGGCAACATCTGCATGTTGTAGAGGTTGAGTGTTCAGCAGACAGGACATGGCTCAGTGTGAACACTGATGACATGCACATATCAAGAGCTGAGAACACTGGGGGTGTGGGGCGATGCTCTAGTATCCTGAAGTCCTCTACTTGACTCTCCCCAACCGTGTGTGTGTGTGTGTGTGTGTGATATTGGATGTCTTCCGTGTGTGTGGTTGATATTGGATGTCTTCCATGTGTGTGGTTGATATTGGATGTCTTCCTCCATTACTCATCAATTTCTGTTTTGAGGCAGGGCAGGGTCTCTCACTGAACCCAGAGATCACAGAGTATGCGAAGCTGACTGGCCAGTGAGCCACCAGGCTCCTCCTGCCACTATTTCTTCAGCACTGGGACTCCAAGTGCTCATGGCACCACTGGGGTTTTTACCTGGGTTCTGGGAATCAAACTCAGGGCCTCTTGCTTGTTCAGCGAGCTCGTTACTGATGGAGCTGTCCCTTTAGCGCCATGATACCTTAGTTCAGACAATTCATGTGATGTTGATCAGGACCCCGTGAGTATTGGGGAATAGTTTGTACCAAATAATTGCTTGGAAGTCAGATGTTTTTTGAATTTGACATCACTTCATAATGCCTAATTCTATGAAAATTACAGTCTACTGTACATACCCTGTTCCTGAAAGACACATTCTTGTTTCTTCATTTAGAGGAGAATTTTCATATTACAAGCTTAATTTCTTAGCTTCTTGTCATAGAGGCCTAGTTTTTTTCTCCCAAAGTAACATTAAAAACAACATGTGTAGCTTGACAGTGATGAACAGAAAAGGGTTGCTTGTTAGATACTTTATGAAGTAAATGATTTTGATAAGAGAGTTGGTAAGGCAGAGGATGAAGAACCAATGTTGATTATGAGAATGAAGACTGGAGATCTTCTTTCAATCAACTGTTTTTTTGTATTTTTACATTTATTTTATTTTCAATGTTACATGAGTGCTGTGTTTCCAACATTTCCACCTCCCTCTTCTTCCTCTAACTCCTTCTATGCCCTCCACTCTAAAATTCATAACCTCTTTATTGTTACACAGAAAGGAGAGAGAGAGAGAGAGAGAGAGAGAGAGAGAGAGAGAGAGAGAGAGAGAGAGAGAGAGAACGAGAATCTGCTTAGATCAGGTGGTATTGCTGTGTGTCTCTGTTTCGGAATGACCACTTGGTATTAGATCGCCTATCGGGGCTCTTCTTTAAGGTAGAGTCTAGCTCTTGAGTTCCATCAATTTCCTTCTAACCACACTGACACTTACAGTTACTCAGTGAAGGAATTAGACATGTCCTTATTCCATGATGCAAAGGGCACCCATGAGAATGTGAGGAGCATTCTTTCAGAAAGAAATGTTTTCATCCAGTTGAGGTGGCATCACATCAGTGATGTTTCTTCAGGGCTGGGATTCCAAGTGCATGTCGCATCACATCTGGGTTTTATACATGGGTTCTGGGGAGTCAAACTCAGCTCTCCTAAATGCTTATCCAGCCAGCTCTTGAGCTATCTCTCCAGCCCCATGATGCCTTAACTCAGATAGCGCATGCGATGTTGAACAGGACCCTGAGTGTAGTGGGGGTAAAAGTCATACCAAATACTCACTTGGAATTGAGAGATATTTTCGAATCTGCCACCCTGTGCTGTGACAAACCTTCCAGGTGGTTTTCATGTCTTCTCAAATCTGAGATTCATTGTACCTGTCCAGTGACAACTGAGGTTGACCTCTGCCCTACTCACTCACACACACACACACACACACACACACACACACACACACACACACACGTGCACCCACAAACACACACGTGTGCATACTTGGCTATGCCCATGCAGGTACATGCATAGTTGAATTGGTTCTTTTATTACAGTGACCTGGTGAGGGCAAAAAGAACAAAGAAAGGTTTGTTTTGGCTCACACTTAAGAAGGGGTGCAGTTCATCGTGGTGTATGTCACGTGGTGTATTCATCACTGCATGAGTCCATCACCACAGGGAAGGAATGAGTGTAGGCAGAAGCAGGGGCAGCTGGTCACATCAGAGAGCAGACATGAAGTGTGGCTAGGCTGTAAACCTCAAGGCCCATTCCGAGTGACCTTCTTCCTCCAGCAAAGTTCCACCACCTAAAGATCTGGGACCTTGCAGACATCATTACCATCTGGAGACGAAGTGTTCAAACCTGTGAGCCTGTGGGGGAGGAGTATTTCACATTCAAATCCCAACGGAAAGGAAATGCTGAAAATTCCCATCATCCCTTGGGTAGCAGAGCCTTGTCTTCACTGATGCTGTGAGTCACATATCAGCTAGTGAACCATGCAGGTGGTCTAGAGCAGAAGTCAGGAGGCATCTAGAACTTTTCATTCTGAGTATCTGAGCTGTGGGGCTATCTGGCATCATTCAGGCCTGGAGGTATGAATTATTTGGTTGATAGGTTCTGATGTGTTCTCCCCCTCCCCCTCTCCCTCCCCCTCCTTCTTCTTTCTCTCTCTCTCTCTCTCTCTCTCTCTCTCTCTCTCTCTCTCTCTCTCTCTCTCTCTCTCTCCCTCTCCCTCTCTCTGAGAGAGGAGAGAGGGAGAGAGGTCTCTCTCTCTGGCTGGGGAAAATAAAAATAAAGTTTAGCTAAAATCCCATTGAAATGATATATTCCCAGTAAAGTTGATGTGCTATGTTGGTAGAAAAGAAGAGGTCTGGAGAGATGGCTCAGTGCTTAAGAGTGCTTTCTGTTCTTCTGGAGGATCCCAGTTCAGTTCTTAGCATCCAGGCCAGGAGGCTCCCAACTATCTGTAAGTCAGTTCCAAGGGATCTGACACCTTCTCCTGGTGTCCTTGGGCATTGCACTCACATGCATGTGAGCACATGCACACATAACACAGAGAGAGAGAGAGAGAGAGAGAGAGAGAGAGAGAGAGAGAGAGAGAGAGAGAGAGAGAGAGAAGAGAGGGGAAAAGTTGGGTGCCTTGGTGTCACTGGTATGCATGGTGTGGCATTCCAGGGAAATGGTCAACTTGAAGCTAGGCACCTCACTTCTCTGCAGACAATACTTGATTTTCAACGATGAAGCTGATTGCTGGAGAGGATGCTCTACGCTCCTAGAGCATACGCTCTCAGATGTCTGCACATGATTACATCCTGACCCAGCTCACTGGGATGCCGGCCTTCAGTTCTCTGCAGTGTGAAAGGCGGCCAATAGTGTGGTGAGACATGGTATTTGGTGAACTCGCTTTGTGCTTAGGGAGAGCAACTAATATAAAGGTAGTTCAGATCCATGACCATCAGGTGAGAGTGAGGAGGGCTTTGTAAGTAGCCCTGATTGGACTGTGCTGATTGCAAGAGTGTCCTGTGTGCTATTGAACAGTCTGCTGAGAGCACACTTCAACGACACATCGACCCAGTGAGACAGCATTCATGTAAGTTAAAAATCAGGACGAGGACCGCACAAAAGACCAGGAAGGAAGGAAAAGGACACATTGCCTTGTCTGCTGTTGTCTCCAGTGAGTGGAGGGATGAGTGAAAACTTTTTCTTTGGGGCTGGGGAGATAGTTCAGTCAGTGAAGTGATTGTACGGCAGGTACAGGGACCTCGAAGCCTCAATGGGGGTTGGAACTTCCAGATCAAAGCTGGAATGGCTACCCACTACACCCGAGAACCTATAAAAAGCCAGGCATGGCAGTGTGCATGTATGCTGCAATCCCTCCCTGAACTGTGGGGGATGGAGGATGGAGATGGGATCCCTGGGGCTCCGTAGCTAGCTGGTCTAGCCTAGTTGGTGAGCCCCAGGTGAGGGACCACTTCCCAAATAATCCAATGGGGATAGCACATAAAGAGAAACAGCAGCTAGAGTCCTCCTCCGGCCTCTGTACACCAATGTGCCTGCACACACGTACATATACACAGAGGCATGCATGCACTCATGCATGCACACACCCACATGCACACATGCACGCATGTGTGCTTGCCCATACACATTCACATACTCATGCATCAACATTGTCCCAGTGAAAAATCTCTTTGAAATATATGAATTTAGTTCATGTTCTCTCTGTTAGCGAGCCAGTGTTTGTCTGCACTGAAGTGATAGGGTGCATCATGGAGAGAGCTCCCTGCTGACTGATGGGCTAAGGCCAGGGCTGAGGCCAGGGCTGGGCTGTGCATCTCTAGAGCACTTTGGAGCATGGGCAGACAGAAGGGAGCAAGCACACATTCTCCATGTGGTACGGGGACAGTTCTTCCCCTACACCTGACATTGATCTCCAGAACCCATAGGAAAAAGTTGAGCTTGGCAACGTAGCCTTGTGATCCTGGGGATGTGAAGACAGATAGGTCCTTAGACTCGCTGGCCAGGCAATCTAGATAAAATGGTGAGTCCCAGGCCAGTGAGAGACCTTGTCTCAAGGGCGTAAGGCAGATAGTGATAGAGCAGGACGTCAGATAGCCTTCTCTGTTCTTGTGCACAGAGTGCGTCTCTGTACATACCTGTGCACACAACCCCATACACAAAGTTTTAGCCAAAACAAGATGTTAAATATATTTTAGAAGTATATTTTAAACAAATCAAGTCTGGCATAGTTCTAAATGCACATCATCAGAAGGCTTTTGCTTTGCCACAATATATATTTAAATACTTAACAGTAATCTTAATGGGACTGTCTGCTAGAAAGGTAACATTTCCAGAGGCTACATTAATGGAATGCGGGAGGTTGTCCTCTCCCTCTGTATTGGATCAGTCCAATTATAGGGAGAATAAGAGAATAAGCGTGTTCAGCAGGGATCAGCTCCTGAGCTTGATGGATGCATTGGAATGTATTCAGAAACTAATGGTTGAGATTATAAAATAACACAAGATGATATTACCTGAGGCTTAGTTGATGGAGTTTGGAATGTTAGCCTGAAGACTATGGGCATGCTTGGGCTGAACAAATAAGCCTTTTAGTTTCTAATCTTCAAAAGTTGTTTGGGTATGTGTTTATTTGGGAGATATTCAGCTTGGCCAGTGTTGGCCCCCAAAGGCCAAATTTAGATGTTTTGGGTGTGTCTGTGAGGTTCCTCTTCCATACCGTGTGATGAGAACGCTCTGCAGAGCTCCAGGGGCCACCTGAAAGGAGACGAGCTGCCTGAAACTTGTCATGCACCAGCCTAGGGAACAGGGATTTCCCACCATGGCCAGGAGCTCAGGCTGATGAATGAAGACCGTGCTGGGCAGGAGAGTGAAGGTTCAGTCAGTAATGTGTTTGCAAATGCATGCATGAGGATCCAAGTCCTAGCCTCAGGAGCCATGCCAAAACTCTGCAAGTGGAGACACCCATATAATGCCAGTACTGGGGAGGCAGGGACAGGAGGACACTCAGGACTCACTGGCCAGTTAGCCTAGCACACTTGATGAGCTCCGGGCTAGTGAGAGACTTGGTCTCAAAAAGAGTGTGGATGAGGCTGGGCAGTGGTGGCACACACCTGTGATCCCAGCCCTCAGGAGAGGCAGAGGCAGATGGATATCTGAGTTTGAGGCTCGTCTGGTGTACAAAGTGAGTCTCAGGACAGCCAGAGGTGTTACACAGAGAAATCTTGTCTCAAACAAACAAACAAATAACAACAACAAAAACCCAGTGTGGATGGCATCTGAGGAACGACAGCAGAGGTTGTCCTCTGACCTCCACATGCACACAGATGTGTAGCTGCAAATAAGTGAGCACACACACACGCACACACACACACACACACACACACACACACACACACACACGTGAAAACAGTGCTATACAACCTTTGAGAGTCCCTTGCTTTCAAACTTTATAACATGTTTTAAAAGAAAATTGTGTAGAACTTTGTGAGATCTGGATGAGGTATAATGATGTCAATTCCATAGTTCAATCTCTCTTACTGAAATCAATATGGCCCCGACGAGAGGAAGGGAGATGAAGTCAGGAGCTGCAGTCTCTGATCCTGCCACACGCATAGATGCTGTGGACAGAACATTTTAAAATCTAGATCATGTCATTAAAAAAACAAAAACAAAAACAAAAAAACCTGCTACCTCCTAGCAAAATCCCCTGTATTTCCCTATCCAGAACATTTTTAGCATGAAATCAAATGTGTTTCTTTGTTTGACCAAAAGGAGATTCTCACTGTTGGGAGTGCCCCACATGTTGGACTGCTATAAATTTCAGCTATATCTGGATCTAGTATTTCCATCCCAGGAAGAATCCACATCCCCTGTGGTCTGTAAAATCTCATTCGGATATTTTGCTGATTTCCCATGACTCTGAGATAAAATTCTTTTACATATTCTTAGTAAAAATCCATTATTTCTAATTGTTTCTGCCCGAGGGTCCATAAGCTTCGGATCTTCTTTTCATGTTTGTGAGTGCGGTGTGCATGTGTGTGCATGCGCATATGTGTATGTGGAGGCCTGCGATTGGTATCTGGAGTCTTCCTCAGTCGCTCTCTGCCTGACACTCTGAGACAGAGTCTCTTGATCAAGTCCAGAGCCTGCCAACAGGGTTAGTGTAGCTAGCCAGCTTGCTCAAGGCATCCCGTCTGCTTTCTGAGGCTGCGTTAGGAGTGGGTTGCATGTACACAGATGCTTCAGGTCAGAACTCTGTTCCCTTGCAAGCACTTCGTCCATTGAGGGATCTCCCCAACCCCTGAGCTCTGGATCGTCATGCTAAAGTTGAGAAAAAGAAGAAGCAGGAACAAGTGGCGGAAAGAAGTTGCTGGTATCAGCGAGGGTTCCTGGTAGGCCAGCAGCCGGCAGCCGATCATGCATGAACTTCCCTTGCTGGGAGTACTCACAGAGTTGCTGAAAGCTCGTGTATTGTGCTTTTACTAGTTGGTTTTAGGTACCCCAAAATAATACCAAAACATTTTATAGGCAAAAATACTGGCAAAAAGATTAAACATTTAATGAGAAGATTTTTTTTCTGTTAAGAGGCTAATAATTAAAATATTTTGGAATCAAATAGCATTACATTGTGAGCATGCAGACTGTCTTAGTTTGGGTTACAGTTGCTGTGATGAAATACCATGACCAAAGCAAGTTGGGGAGGAAAGAGTTTATTTGGCTTACATTTCCACATCCATAGTCTATCACCAAAGAAAGTCAGGACAGGAACTCAAACGTGTGGGAACCTGGAGACAGGAGCTGGTACAGTCATGGAGGAGTGCTGCTCACTGGCTTGCTCCTCCTGATTTTCTCAGCCTGGCTTCTTAAAGAACCTAGAACCCCCAGCCCAGGGAAGGGTCCATCCACATTGGGCTCTCCCTCATCAATTGCTCATTAAGAAAATGCTCTACAGACTTTCCTACAGCCCAATCTTATAGAGCATTTATTTTCTCATGTAGGGTTCCCTCTTCTCAGACATGTCAAATTGACATAAAATTAGCCAGCATACAGACTTAAGACATTTTTTTCAGGTTTATGACCATTGCTTCATGTCAGTATATTCGTAGTGTGCTTAGTGATAGTCCGTGGGGTTTGAGAGAATATTGTGATGGTGTGGTGTGGAGCTTTGGGGAATGGTCACTTTCAGGGTTTGAACTCAGGCTGTCGGACTTGGCAGCACATGCCTTTGCCTGCTGAGCCACCTTGCCTGCCCATTTCTGAGATTTTAAAGGGTGAAGGATTAGTTGACATACTTGCAGGGACCCACAGTGAGTGAAGATGGAGGAGCGAGCTGAGGGGACAATGAAGAAGACAGGTGACCGGAACAGTGGCCATGCTATGCCTTGGCCCTGGTGTGAGTTCAGAGGCACTGGCAGTCAATTTTGGGGGGAGACCTCACTCCTGTTCGTCTCGAGTCAATAAAATAGAAGGTCAAAGAGCACGGGTCAGAGAAGGGAAGCAGCCCCAGGGGCCTGGCCAGTCCCAGCACAGGATGCGGGGACCTCTAAGAAGCCCCTGCTTTAGATGGGAGCCTCACGTCCTTATCTCTTGGACTCCTTCAACACCTGCAGGGATGAGGAGGGCAGAGTCCATCAGCCTCTGGTGGAAGGGATGGCAGAGAGAGGACCCGGGCCTCCACTTCACCTTCTAGACCACTGTTTTAAAGAAATACCAGGAGATGTGTGCACCTTAAAACACAATAATAACACTTACCATCTGTTTATATTTGTTGTACAGAGCTTCTTAAAGGCTTGCATGGATCAATTATGAGAATCAGAATATTTTGAAAAATATTCTTTAAAAAAACATGTACAAAAGCAATATTCTGAACTTAATGTGAATTGGAGTGTCACAGAATGTCACACTAGCTGTGTTTTTTTTATTGTGTACTGATTAATAATATTCATGAAATTAAAGGTAGTCATTTGTATGCTGGAATGATGGTTCAGTCAGTACAGCGCTTGCCTGACAAGAATAAGGATAAGCACCTGGGTTTGATGCCCAGAACCCACGTAAAAATGTCAGATGTGGGGCTAGAGAGATGGAGCCGCAAAGAGTAGTTACTGTCCTTGCTGAGGACCCAGATTCGACTCCCAGCAGCCACATCAGGAGGCTCTTGATTACCTGTCGGGCCAGCTGCAAGAAATCCATTGCTCTCTTCTGCCTCCTGTAGGTACCAATGCTTATCTGCAAATACACACACACACACACACACACACACACACACACACAGAGACTGAGAGACAGAGCAAGAGACAGAGAGAGGACAGACAGACAGAAAAAGAGAGACAGACAGACATAGAGGGACACACACACACACACACACACACACATACACACACATGGGGCGGGGCATGCTTACAATCACAGTGATAGAGAGATAGAGGCAGAGGCCCCCTGGCTCACTGGCCAGCTAATTTAGCCTATTTAGTGAGTTCAAAGTCAGTAAGAGAGAGACCTTGTCTCAGAAATCAAGGTGAATGGTGCCTGAGGAATGCCACCCGAGGTTGACCTGTGACCTCCATAATTGTGCATTAATGCATGGACACATACTCATTCACACAGACATGCACACACACACACACACACACACACACACACACACACACACACACACACACACACAATTGGTTTGAGACAGTCAATAGTCACCATTTAAGGTTCTCATTTTGCTTTGTGACATTTGGCAAAATACATAGGGAAAGAAAAACTGTATGTCAGCAAGTCTAGGTTCAACTTAAAATGATCTTACCTGTGCTAGAAGTAAAAACTCTTAAATACTCATGCAATGGCCAGAGACACTTTCTGTGGTAAGAATGTTCCAGCAGGCCCCTTCCCAGGCCTGACATAGCACAACATGAGCTGCCTAGGAGCTGTACAGCCTGCCTAGACCAGCCCTTTTAGCCGGGGAATTCAAGTCTTCTAAAATGCTTCCAGAAATGCTTATGGACCCCGTGCTGTAGGCCTCACTTCCTGGTCAGCGGAAAGGAGCAGAAGGTGCAAGCCATGAGGACCTGAATTCAGCTCCCAGAATGCATATACAGATGCTGAGTGGGCGGCACCTACTTGGAATCCCAGCACTGGGGAGGTGGAGACAGGAGAATCCCCAGGGTTCATTGGTCAGCCAGCCCAGCTGAATCAGCAAGCTTCAGGTCTGTGGGAGATCCTGTCTCAAAATCAAGGTAGCTAGCAACTGAGGAAGACACTGAGGTTGTCCTCTGGCCTCCACATACACACTTGCACATGTCTATGCATACAGCATATACATATGCGCTGAATACTTAGACACACACAAATCCTCCTCCATCTAGGAGCTCTTGGGACAATGAGGGCATCAGGGGTTAGAGGGCGACCTGTGAGCAGCTTGTCAGTGACAGGCAAGGCTGGAGGTCACCTCTGGCTCTCTGGCTGAGGCAGTTTCAGTGGACAGAGAGGACATCTTGGCTCATCACCGTCACCTCTGACTATGTGGAGCCTTCATGAGTTCAGCCAGTCAGCACGGCTGCTCCTCTTTCCCTCCCGGCCCCTCCTTCCTGTCCGCCTTGACTTGCGTGTCTGGCCCTCCTCTGTCACTGTGCAGAGCTCAGGTATGACGTGATGCCCGCCTTCTCAGCGTGTGACAGTGTGCCCGGTGTCTGATGTTTTAACCAGGAAGGAAGGTTGTGTGTGACATCCACCCGATGCTCCTGGGAGAGCTGCAGGCTCCCCTCCGGCAGTTCACCTTTCTCAGCACCCGCTGTAGAGGCTTCCTTTTTGATGTTGTTGTTTTAGAAAGGATCTTTAGTAGCCGAGGCTGGACTCAAGCCATGTAGCCAGGATGACCTTAAACTCCTGGTTGTCTGACCTCCATCGCCCCAGTGCTGGGATATCTGGGTCATGTCATCCTTCCCTGGTTTATCGAGTGCTGGAGATGGACTCTGGGGCTTTGTGTGTGCTGGTCCTCCAGTGAGGACCAGCCATGGCTCCAGGTTCTTCTTTGTAGCTGCACAGCCTTGCAGCTCTGGAAAATGACAAGTTAGTCTGGATTTCAGCTGCTCAGTAGCAAACATACCGATTTTGAAAGAGGAAAAAGTTAGATCTGAACAAATTTAGTATGTGTGTATATGTGAGCATGTATGTTTATGTGATTATGTGTGTATACATATGGTCGTACATGAGTATATATGTCTTAGTGCCTCTGTGCACATGTATGTACACGCATATAGGTATATGTGCTCATAATCATTATATATGTGAGTGTGGATATGTAAATGTGTGTATATGCATGGGTATATGTAGCATGTGTGTACTTGCTTATGTAGCTATGTGTACATGTGTATATGTTTATGCACGTGAATGTGTGTGCATGTGTAGATGCATGAGTGTACATGTGTGTGCATTTGTGCAAATGTATGCATGTAGATGCATTTGTGTACATGTATTTGTTCATGTGTATATGTTTGTGTAGATGTATGTGTGCACATGTATGTATGTTTGTGCATTTGGGGATAGTGTGTGTATGTGTTCAGGTGTGCACATGTATATGTTTATGGATGTATGTGCGTGTAGGTTTGTTGTGTCTGAGAATTGTCCCCAAAGTGGCACCATGAAAGTGAGAGGCTGTGAGAGGGAAACACCACCTCAGTATGGAGGGATTTGCCCTGGAGACAAGGCACTCAGCAAATGATGTGGGGATCCATTGTGGTGAAATTTCAATGGTTAACACAGAGAGAGAAATTACTTCCAGAAAACCCCCCCAAGGGGAGAGTTTTGTGGGCACAGTCATATGGGAGCTGTTATTCTGGCCAGTCAGTCTGAGTTTTACAATATTTGGGTTGATAGTGCAAACTTCTGAGATCTGATGTTCTAAATATCAGTCTACGGAGTGTGGCCCGTGGCTGCTCGAGCTACACAAACCCGTGTGAAGGAAGGAACATCTGAGCCGGACCTCACTGTGGTGTGGGGTGAGCGAGCCAGATGGGGCCGTGATGGGTGTGTGGAAGCCCATTCTGTTGGGTACACGGGCTCCTGAAGGGACAGGTCAGAGGGTGCTATTATTGTTGTTGCCGTCCATTTCCTGCGTGGGTGGCGGACATTCCGTTGTAGCCTCGTCCACTCTGTCCTCGGTGGTCCTGAACAGTCACCCAGGGTGCTGCAGGGTGATGTAAGCGTCATGGACGCAGTCTTTGCCCCCTGTTGCCTCACCCTTTAGGTGTTGAGTTGGCACCGCTGCCCCTGACATCTTTCTTCAGCGTGTTCGTCCCAGAGCTCAGCCCGGCACAGTCACCCCTGACTCCAAGTCCATCCAGTCTCGTCATTAATAAGGAAAGAAAGGAGGAAAATCAGTTAGGGTCACCCTTTCCACCGTAGAAGATCAGCCCCTCCCTGTTCCCAGTTAAAGTCATGAAAGATGAGCCCCTTAGTGGGAGGCTGCAGGACAGTTTGGATTCCTATCCAATATTTCAGGTAACATCCCGGGATCAGGATTAATGTGTCTTCCAGCAGCCGCAGCTGAGTTTCCGTCAATGCCATCTCCTCTCTGAAAGTTCCTGAATAAAAGGCACTCTGTATCCACACATGGCTGGGAGCGTTCAGCAGAAACAGCAACTAGATCAAATGGTTTGGAGACAACTTACCGTGCCTCCTGGTCAGGAAGCACAGATACCTCAGCTTCATTTCCATATGCATGGGCTGATCTGCAAACTCCTCATAGAGAGCCAAAATGATCAGAGCCAGCTTTTAAAATATGTGTGAATAGTTTGAGTTGGTTTTCAAAAAAAAAAAAAATCACAAGAAAAACAAACAAACAAACAAAGAAGAAATACCTTTTGAAGAAACTGCCAATCGATAAATCGATCGCTACAGTTCCAACCCTAGTGTGGTGGTGTGTACCTGTATGGCCAGTGCTGAGGAGAGCACTGGAGGATCCCGGGGGTCCCTATGCCAGCAAGTTTGAACTGGGGAGCTGCAGAATCAGTGAGAGACCCCCAAAAACTAACCTAGAGAGCCATCAAAGAAGGCACTGAACATGGATTCCTGACCTCCACATGCCCATGTGTGTAGTTACCCAATACATGTATACACACACACATACACACACACACACACACACACACACACACACACACACACACACACACACACACTCGCACATACCCAGAGAACAGAACTAAGATAGACTAAAGTGCAACCTAGTCATCTTTAGTAGCATTCTGCCAAATACCCTCCAGAAAATTATAAATAATTACAAATATTATCATTCCTACCCATGGACATATTTATCACTTTTATTGTAGGTGTAAGAGATTGTAAATGGGGGCTGGAGAGATGGGTGAGTAATGAGGGGCATTCGCTGCTCTTGCAGAGACCCCAGTTCAGTTTTTAGACCCTACAGTAGCTAGCTCAAATCCATACTAACTCCAGGCATCCAATACTATCTTCTGATCTCAGACCATCTACACTCATCTTACATACACACAGACACACATTAAAAATAAATCTTTAAAAAATATATAAAATTAAAAAATACTTAAGTGTTCCATTTTTTCCAACCTAGGTGTTTGACTTCAAAAGTGGCTATAGTACCAAGCCTACAACTTGCAAATAGCCCTGTTCCTTTACCTTCGTTGATGTGCTGTCTTACTGAAGTATCTCTTTTAAGCTTTTTGCAAAGCTGCATATAGGTCTGTTTTGGGGGACTGGTTATGTGGGAACAGCTATGATTACTCTGTCTCCCTGAGCTTTTCTTTGTACGGGGTGGCGTGACATGTCACATGCAGAACCATAATGTTCTTATGCAAAGCTTCGATGTCATTTCAATGAGTTCTCAAAGCAGTGTTCAAACAGAGGCCCGGGTGCCTGCCGGTATTTCAGCTGACAGAGTAAATATTTGTAATAAGACACACTGTGGTAATATTTCTACCACTGGCAAGAACATTGATTTCTTTCATGCCCTGTTGTCAGAAGCTGGCACTCGATACCACCTGCGGCTCACACTGGAATTTGAGTCCAGGTTGGTATTTTCTTTTCTGCTGTTATGTGTGAGCATGCAAGCAGGTGTGGATGTCTGTGTCTGGAGTGCTGAGTGAAGAAATCACACTGGCTCCATTAGCCACTCAAGTTACACTGATCCCAGAGGAGAACTGAGCCAGGACCTGTACAGTGATTTGTTTCTGAGTTTTTTTCTTTTTTCTTTTAATAATCGGACTGTATTTATGTGTACGTGCGTTTGCCTGCTTGTCTGTTTGGGCACTTACATGTGTGTAGGTGCCTGAACAGGCCAGATGAGGGCGTTGTTTCCCTTGGAACTGGAATTACAGGTGGTTGTGAGCTGCCCAGTGTGATGATGGGGAATGAATGAACTCCTGTCCTCTGTAAGAGCAGTATCTGCTCTTAAACACTGAGCCAATTCTCCGGTTCCTCAAAGCATTTTAAACTATAGGCAAATCTTCTCAGATAAATCTGCAGTCCAACAAGAAAAACAGACATAATAATAAGGGTCAGGAAATAGTCCAAACATTGTCTAAAACATACACTGTGCTAAACTCTACACACAATTTTATTTAACTCTCAAAATAAATGCATGAGGTAGGTGTTGGTTTTTAAAGATAGGATTCGGTAGCTCAGGCTGGCCTTGAACTCCCTGTGTAGCCAAGGATGACCTTGAACTTCTGATCCTCCTGCCTCCACCTCCTGAGTACTGGAATTACAGGTGTGCACCACCATGATTGGTTTATGTGGTGCTATGGAACCCAGGGCATCAGGCATGCTAAGGCTGCATCCCAGCCCGGGTGGTCTTCTTGCACACACTTTTAAAGAAGACGGAGAGTTAAGTAACTTTCTAAAGTTACTGTCTTCTGAGTGAATGATCTCTATGGACCTGCAGGCTTCTAAAGCCAGAGCCTACACCCAAGGCCACAGAAGCAGAGCTTTTACTGTCTGGGATGCTCCTAGGAATCATTTCTGTTTGGTCCTCACTCACTGACATAATCTGGAAGTTCTTTCATTCCCCCAAGGCTACAAAGAACACACAGAAGTATGGCCTGTGACTGTCAAAGAAAGCTCTAGTCACTTCCTGTATTTAAGATTCATTTGTTAACATTTATTTATTTATTTATTCATTGATTTATTTAGTGTGTGTGTGTGTGTGTGTGTGTGTACATTAAGAAAGTGCCCGAGGAGGCCAGAAGAGGATGTTGGGTCCCCTGGAGCTGGAGTTGTAGGTGGCTGTGATTCTAGCTGGACACCATGAGTGCTGGGAACAAAATTTGGGCCCTCTGCAAGGGAAATATTTGTTCTTAATCACTGAGCCATCTCTCCACCCACCTCCCCACAAAGCCCATTGTTAAAACGGTGATTGATGCTGGTTAGAGATTTGTTTGTTTAATTTTCAGCGGGCTTACCTCACAGTTACTCGGCTTCCGAGGGAGGTATAGTGTGTTATCTACATACCTCCCAACTTACTCATTCCTTCCTTGGTAGCCTCCTTTTTTTCTTTCACTCTTTGAGCAAAGAAAGCTACAACAGTGTCTTAAGGAATGTATTGATATTGATTTTACATTTATTTTTACATTTCCTTGGATAGTACAGCCAAAGCTATGGTAGCATTAATGCCAGTAACCTCACAAGTTGGGTAAACACTAGTATATCATGCACCCTGGGGTAGGCTTGAGACTCAAAGAATGTGATTATCCTAGGTATAATCCATTTGTGTGTGTGGGTGTGGGTGCACATGTGTGTACAGTGCACATATGCATCTGTGTTTGTACATGTGGAGGCCGGAGGTCAACCATGAGTATTCCTGAAGTGCCATCCACCGTGCTTCATTAGAAAAATTTTAAGACTTATTTTAATTTTAAAATTATGTAAAATGTGTGTTTCTTGGGGGTGGGGGTGGGGCATGTGCACATGAGGACGGGAACCCTCTGATGCAAGGAAGATGTTGGAGCCCATTGAGTTGGAGTTACAGGAGCAGCTCCGTATAGGTGCTGGGAATGACCCTGGGTCCACTGCAAGAGCAGGAAGTGCCATCTCTCTCGTTCCCATCTTGCTTTATGAGACAGGGTCTCACTAGCCTGGAGCTCGCTGGTTTGGTGAGGTTGGCTGGCTAGGGAGCCCCGACCTGCCTGTCCCCCACTCTCTAGCACTGCAGTTGCGTGGGCATGCCTTCAGAGCAGGCTTTCTGTGTGGATCGAACTCAGGTCCTCATGCTTGCCTGGCAAGCGCTTTACAGACTGAGCCGTCATCACCGTGGCACACCCAAACAGGCCGTTATAGGCAAGCGCCATCTCTGAATTCACTGCATGTGTTTGTTTAGCCCGCTCGCTCTCGTCTCTCATCTCACTCACTCTCTTAGCCTCTCTCTCTTTTTGTCCCCTTGCCATCTGAGAAGGAACACAGGATGCTATGTGTAGGCTGCAGTGATCCCTACAAGGCTGTCTGTCTTCTTGCTCTGTAAGCCCTGTCTGTCTGCATTTCTGCGATGTCAGCCGGATGCCTCCTCATCCCTGCGTTCCTTTATCCCAGACACAGAACTGAGTATCTGGGGTGAGTCATGTGACGGCTAAGGAGATGGATTAAAAAGAAAAACTAAGTGACTCTGGGATTTTTACAGGATCAGTGTCGTTCCAGAAGCCTCATGATCTCCGATGTCCTGGAGATTAAGTAAGCTCACAGCTCCTGAGGGTTGTATTAGTGAGACGGTGTCACCTGAAATCCGTTCCCTGCAATGTTCTCACCCACTGCTCATACCCTGCTTGAGTGAAGGAGTAATTAGGGGTGCTAGCAGAATCCCGTCTTAACCTTGACTCATCCTGAGTACTGTAATAGTCATTGTCTTCTCAGCCAGGAGTAGATCAGGGCTGCATCAAGAAAGCAACACATGTATTAATCCAGAATTGCTTGCATTTGTGCTCAGATTTTTGCTTGTCTTCTCTAGCACCGTGGCATTTACACCTAACATTATTCATGGCTCTGTAGTTGTGCACGCTGCTGATCCATCCAGGTGTGCAGACCCCCTCATTCGGAATCACTTCTGAAAGCTGTCTGTCAGCCCCATTTTGAATTAGATAGAAGGAAACATTCTCTTTTACCAAAACCCTACTACAGAGCCTAGGGGGATGTAGCACAGTTACCGGAGTGCTGCTGTGTAGGAAGCCCTGGGTTCCATCCCTAGCACCACACAAGCTGGTGTGGTAGTGCATGCCTGGAATCTCAGCACACAGGAGGTAGAAATGGGAGAATCAGGAGTTCAAGGTCACCCTCAGCTACATAGGGAGTTTGAGGCCAGTTGGAGTTCCTTGAGAACCTGTGTCAGAAAACTAAAGAGAGGACTGGAGCTATGGCTTAGCGGTTAAAAACGAGCACCAGACTGCAGTTTGGGTCCCTAGAGCCTGCTTAAATGCGGAGGCCATAGCATCTTGCCTTTAGCTGCAGTCTGGGAAGGCAGGGACAGGAGGTTCCCAGAGTGTGCCAACTCGTGAGACGAATTGTATCCATGAACTCCGGGTTTTGTTGAAAGACCCTGCCTCAAAGACTAAAGTGGAAGATTGATCTAGGAAGATTTCTGATATCGACCTCAGGCTTCCACATGCACACACACATACATGTGCAGTCATACACACGTAGACACACATGCATGCACACCACACACACACATATACGCGAAAAGAAGAAAAAGAGAACATAAGACTGAGGCGGGGTTCAGTTTACCTCCTGTGTGTTGGAGGTGTGTTCGTAGGTGCTGAGACACACAGTTACAGACACAGGGTTCTGGGGCGCTCATATCAAGTGACGCTAGGTCTTAGGAACTATTCCCCAATGCTGTCCCCATAACTTAGTGCCTGTTTCCAACACTGCATGATGGTTGAGGGAACTAAGGAATATAGAGTTGAGTGACACCTTCTCTGCCCTAGCCAGTGGGGACAATCTAAGCATCTGACGCAGGCCGTCTAACTGTCCACGTCCCTAAGCATTGCGCCTCACTTCCTGTCCCCTGATCTGCCCTGGACTCCCTTCGCAGATGTTTACAGAAGGTGGTCACAGGTTCATCTCTGTTAGCACTTGCATTCTCTGTATTAATGATGCTTGAAAGGCAACATTCTTAAGATAAGTGACTTTTCTTATCACCCATGGCCCAGCCAGACAGAAAGGAAGAGAGGAACACATAGCTCACCACATGCAGCCTTTAGAAATTCTGTCCTCCTAATCTGAAGTATCTTTGTAGGTATTCTTGGAATTTAACTGCAGTGTGTAAGCCATGGGTATGGAGAACAATAGAGGAATGCTTAGTTTGGAAGTCATTTATAAATATTTGTAAAGTCCTTCACGGGACGCACAAGCCAAATTCCTTCTTGGACCCTGTTCTCATGTTCCCAGATTGCCCACACATCTGAGTGCACCTATTCCCCAAGCCAAAATACCCAGAGCCCTGGAATATAAAGATGCCAGCTCCAAAGCCCCAGAGCACTTGCAGGGTGACGGTATAAAGACTCGGGTTCCTGGGAACGTTTTATTTTATCACTAAGTTATTGTCCACAATCTGCCATCCCCTCGAAGTTTGGTTGGCTTTAATGCGATCTTCTACCTTCTGGGCTCTCACGGTTCTGCTGAGCACTTTCCCACCCAGACAGATAACAGCATTTGGTGACAGCCTTCAGTTTCATTACCGCTGAGAAGTCTCGCAGGTGTCGGGTTTCTCTGTGTAGGCTGATCTCCCGACTATGACTTATTTAACCTGTTATTTATTGGCCCATAAATCTGGTGTGCCTCTGCAAAATAACTCACTAATTCTCCCAGCATGAAAAGCTCCAAAGATATTTATCAACACACTTGTAAGTAATATCGCCGGGAGGCTCCTTGGTCTATTGTAAATCTGTTTAGTAGAGAGATCACCGGCCAAGGGAAGTGTGACTGAAATTCCAGTTTTCAAGGTTTCTGTCATTCTCTGGAGGAGTATTCAAAAATGAAAGGAATCAGACTGTTAACGAAGTTATTGTCCCAGGGTTCTCTACGAGTCTCAGAAGTAAGGCTGGGGACACATAACTTACTTGCCAACCAAACATGAGCCCCTGGGTTTGATCCCCAGAACCCACGTTTAAAAAATCCAGTCATGCTGGCAAGTGCTTGTGAACCCAGCACTGGGGAGGGAGAGACAGCCGGATGCCTGGGCCTCACGGGCTGGCCTAGCCTATCTGGTAAGCTCTAGGCCAGTGAAAGACCTGTCTCAAAAAAATGGGAGGTGCCTGAGAAATGACTGTGCTTTATCTCTGTCTTCTACATATGTGAATGCATACCCGTGTTCACTTGCACACATGTGAGCATGCACACACACATGCTCACTTGAGCATGAGCACACACGAATGCATATGCACATGTAAACTTGTATGTACATGCGAGCATGTGTACACATGAGTGTGCCTGTGCACTTGTAAAAATATGGGAAAGATCCCTATCCAGAAAGAGGCAAACACTTCAGATGATTCCTAGGATGAAGCGCAAAAGAGAAAATGCAATCATCAGCTCAGCCAAGTTAAGGTGTAATCTATGAAATTAAATGCATTAAAATTTTAACAAAATAGTAGATAAGGTTCATTTCCTTTAGGTAATTTACTGTCCTGACTGGTGTTCATGAGCAAATGAAAAGCCCTTTTCTTCCATGTTTTGCTCATGAACTTGTTCATGTATTTCAGAACTCGCTCTGCAGTGTATTTATCAAGAGCCACAACCATGTTCTGATTCTTTGAGCTGTTCTCATATTAGAAATCTAACATGTGGGAAACCATGTCAAGATACTTCTCATAGCATTTGTGGGTTTGTGTGTGAGGGTGGGTGGGGGCGAGTAGGACCATGCATGCCCCTGTGGAGGCCAGAGGTTGACACGGGATGCTTCTGTGTTCTCCCGTCACCTTGTTGTCTTGGGACAGGGTCTGGAGTTGCTCAGTGGCACTGGACTTCATCCGTTGGCTGGCTAGATGGCCAGGCAAGTCCCTGGGGTCTCTTATCTCCACCACTAGTGAGGCGGTCGGGGGAGGGGGGTGTTACTGGTGCATGCCCAGCCTTTTATGTTGGTTCTGGGAATCGAACTTACATCCCCAGGTGTGTGCAGCAAGTGCTTTACCCACGGAGCCATCTCCACAGCCCACGACAGTGTTTAAAATACTATAGAAGTAAGGTGCCCAGCAGTGCAGCCATGGCTAAGGAAATGCTCTCCATATTCAGGATGTTATCAGATGCATAAAAGAGAGATTCCTGTCATATAATACATTCAACATAAATGTGGGGTATGTTCCGGGTTCTGAGACTACGTTATGACAGCATCACTGCCCTTTGCTGAGGCCTGGTGGCAGAGAGTCTTTCTGGAGAGTTAGATATCAGTGAGATCAGCACTGTCTTTACATCTGGATCTTTACATGGAGTGAGTTTGATGGATTGTTTAAAACTTGTCTTACAGGGCTAGAGAGATGGCTCAGTGGGTAAGTGTACTTGCTGCACAGGCACGAGGACCTGAGTTTGAATTCCCAGCACCCACATAAATATCCAGGTGTGGTACGGTACACACCAGTAACCCCAGAGCTGAGTGGGGAGCAGAGACAGGAGGGCAACGGGGGCTTGCTGGCTATCAGTGAGAGACCTGTGTCAAGGAAATAAGGTGGAGAGTGATAAGGCAGGGCACTCAGTGTCCTTCTCTGGTTCTGTGCACATTGGAATATACATGTGCACAAAATAAACATACAGAATAAGAACTTGTCTTATCCAGTGTTGCCAGGAGTATAAACTAATGTATAACTTTGGAAATTACTATGCGGCTCCTCACCAAATGGAAAATGGAAATAGTGTTTGACCCGTCTATACCCCAAAGACTCTACACCCTACTTCAGAGACACTGGATCATCTGTGTTCATTGCTGCTCTTTGCACAATAGCAAGAAAAAATGCAGCCAATCTAGATATCCATCAACAGATGCAGTGATAATGAAAATGTGGTCCAAACATCTGGTGTAATTCTACTTACCTATAAAGAAAATGAAATTATCACGTTTTCAGAAAAACAGATACAATTGGAAAAGTTTCTCTTAAGCAAGTAACCCAGTCTAAAAGATGAGCAGTGCCTGTTCTCTTACGTGGATCCTGGCCTCTGCTAACATGTCTATACAGGGGAAGTAAATGTGAGTAAAGACTGGGAAGTTAGAGACTCCTGAGATTGGAGGAAAAAGAACAGCTTTGAAGGAGTTGTGGGTAGAAAAAAATAGAAAGGGGATATTGGACCCAAAGGGTATAACAGCTAAGTGAAGGGAGAAGAGGGGAGAGAATTAATCAAAATACTATGCATGCAAATCCCATTTAGAAACTGGCATTTGTAAGCTAATTTACAGCAAGATAGTTCCGCAGGTAAAGACACCTGCCACCAAGCCCACAACCTAAGTTTGGTCCCCAAGCCCCAGGTGGTTGTTGTCTGATCTCCATGTGCGTGCCCTGCCCCCTACAAATATATACGATGTTATAAAAATAAGCCATAACCACAAAATGAAAAAAAGAAAAATGATGTTACACTCCCAAAAGCATGGTAATAGAAGACTGCAAAAGAAATCAACATTGGTTAAAAACCCTTTAAAAGCCCCTGTCTTGACCAGGCTACTTGACAGGCTTGTGTTTGGAGCTGAGTCCGTGTGTGGTGGGTGACGCTGGTACTGATTTCATCTGAGGTTCCACAGCAGAAGGTGAGGAACACTCACTCCATCAACCTGTAAGAAAGTGGGCCTCTCACAGCTCTCTAACATTCTATTCTAGAAACTAAGCTGACCTCAGTGTTCAGGTCTAGCAGGGTTCCTGTTACCCGACATTTGAAGTCCTGCTGTGGTTTATTTTGTTTGACCTAACTGTTTTGGATAAGGACATTTTCTGCTTTTCACACTGTTTTTTGTTTTGTTTTTTAATCTTGTAGGGTAGAAATGATATGAATAATTGATGAGCATTTTTATTGTATTTCATGAAACTATAATGATGGGGGGTTTGTTGTCGGAGTCGAATAATGTGGTGTATTAGTTGGGCTGTTCTTTTGTAAACTCAGTTGTCTGCTCTTCAAAGTTTAATGAGCTTTCCTGTGACAAAGGACTGCATTAGGTGTTTAAGGAAATTTGCTTTCTGTGGCTGGAGAAATGGCTTTGTTGTTAGGAGTACCTGCTGCTCTTGCAGGGGACCAGAGATAGGTTGCCATAACCCATTTCAGGCAGCTCACAATCACCTGTAACTCCAGCTTCAGAGGATCATATGCCCTCTTCTGGCCTCTGTGAGTATTGCACTTATTTGCATAAAGCCACACAGACACTCATATACACATAATTACAAAGAAAATAAAACTTAAAATAGAAAAGAAGAAAATTTGTGTTGGGTTGACTTTGCCTGTGGATGTCTAAGCAAACGTGAAGAAATAGTGCCATGCTAATTTACATGATTTGGGTATTTATCTTTCTTGATGTATTTAATGACTGTGTTCATCAAAGAAAAGACATATATACCTTTGTCAGACTGGAGAGCAGAGGTTGCTGGAATCAAGGAAAGATTATCTTGCATTTCTACAAGTTTATAATATTTAAATTGATATTATTAGGTGGTTGATTCTGACTTCGAGTTGACTTTGGAAATCTTACTGTAGGAGAAAGGGAGAAAAACAAAAATACAAGTTATTTTCTGGCTACATAAAACTTTGATTTTTCATTGAAGTAAATATCTCTCTCTCTCTCTCTCTCTCTCTCTCTCTCTCTCTCTCTCTCTCTCTCTCTCTCTCTTTTCTCTCTCTCTCTGTGTGTACACCAGAAGTTGATGTCAAATATCCTTTTTGGTCACTCTCCACCATTGACTTTGTGCAGGGTCCCTTACAGAGCTTACCATTCAGCTAGACCTGCTCACCAGTGGTCCCAGGATCCCTTTGTCTCTTTTCTATACCAGTGCTCATTTTTGTGAGTTCTGGGGGATGGAACTCAGGTTCTTGTGTTTCCAAAGCAAGCACTTTACCAAGGGAACCATCTCTCGAGCCTTTCATGTTGGATATTTTAAATTCATGTATGAATATACATCTAATACTGTTTGAGGGACTTAGTTCTTGACCTTGCTTTTTTATCATTGCATCTTGCCTTAGTTTCCTATCCTTTTGCTGTGATAAAGTACTCTGACAAAGGTAACTTAACAGAGAAAGGGCTTTGGTTTGTAGTTCCATGTTATAGTCCATTATTTCACAGAAATCAAGATGCCGGGGACTTGAAGTGACTAGTTGTATTATAGCCACAGTGAAGGGCAGAGAGCAGTGAATTAATGTGTTCATGCTAGTGTTCGGCTCATTTCCTCCGTTCTAACACAGGCCAGCGCTTCCAGCTTAGGGAATGTTGCCACCCACGGGCCACTAATCGAGATAAACCCAAGCAGACTTTGCCCGGGCAATCATGGTATAGAAGGTTCCTCATACTCCTTTCCCAGGTGATGCTAGATTTATGTATTTTATGTGTATGCATCAGTGTTTTGTCTACATGTATGTACATCCACCACATGTACCTAGTGCCTCTGGAAGTCAGAAGAGGGTGTCAGATCCCCTGGAACTGGAGTTACAGACAGTTGTGAGCTGCCACGTGGGTGCTCTGAAATGAGCCCAGGTCCTCCACAAGAGCAGCAAGTGCTCTCAACCTCTGTAGGCCCTATGCAGAGCTTTCTGAGAGAATATATAAAGACCAACGTCACACTTTGTAATTTGTGCCTGATGCTCCATGAGGCATAATTTCCACACTGTGGCTATATACTGAGGGTCATTCAACAGTGTCCAGTGTCATATTGTCATAGGCAGAACTGCAAAGGGCATGATTTCGAACAAACCTGCCCCCTCGCACTTCTGTTCCTAAGGTAGATCTTAAACATGATTGCTGGATAAGTGATAGCATAGATTTCAAATTCCTACAGATGAGAACTAAGTAATTTCCAGAAAATGTCAGTTTTCCTTCTCTACTGGTGTAAAAGATTGTCTATTTCCCCATACTCTTCAATAGTATTTGAGTGTTATTAGTGTTTATAATTTTAATCCATCTAGTAGAGAAAACACTTGAGTTTTGATGGTGAGAAGTAGGTATTTTCCAGAATATATAAGTGACAGCAATTTTTGATGAGTGTGTAGTCTTAGTCCTCACCCGATTTTCTGTTGGGGTCTGTTTCTTCATGTTACTTGAGAGAGTTGTCTTCATACTTGGTCTTATTTTTTTAATAGGAGTTAGAAATATTTTGTTGTTTTGTTTTAGTTTGATTCACAGTGTTTGGGCTTTACAATTTTATTGGTTTTGTATAAATTGTATATAATTTTTCGGTCTGGCTTTTGAGTTCCGTATCCCCCCTCCTTTGCTCTGAATTTACAAGATCACAGTTTAACACATTCTCACAAAATACTCTTGATTTTTAGGGTTTATGTTTCTTTGTGATTTTTTTAGATTTACTTAATTTTATTTTATATCTATTGGTGTTTTGCCTGCATGTATATCTGTAAGCCAGTGACCATGGTGTCCAGAAGAAGGCATCAGATCCTCCAGAACTGGAGGTACTAATGGCTGTGAGCCATCAAGTGGGTGCTGTGAATCAAACCCAGGTCCTCCAGAAGAGCAGCCAGTGCTCTAAACCGCTGAGCCGTCTCTCCAGGCCCTGGGTTAATAGTTTTTAAGACTTGGTTTTTCTACAAATATTTCAAAAATTTGGCATTATACCCTGTGTGAACTGGAGCCATGGAGGACTTCTTCCACCTGTGAAGCAAAGTGGAAGTAAAAATATTAAAATATTTTCCTGAATCATAGAATTAATTAATGTGTAGTTTTCCTTATCATCTAAAGTGTTGATTTTACCAGACTTTTATTAAAATTGCCATAACCAAGCTCACGGTTGATTTTAGACTTCCTATTCTGTACCAGCAAGTTATTTGTCCTCCTTAGAGTAACAAATACCTTAATGTTTGGGTTCTGATGGTTTAAGTGATGGCTTAATATCTTGTAGCACAAGACTTTCTTAAGGGTCTTGAGAATGGATGTTTTTGCATATGCATTCTTCCATGTGAGATTTGCAGTGATTTTTGCCTGGAATCTTCACTTGCCCAAATAATCTCTTTGCACTTAGGTTTTATTTTTGTGACTTTTTTTTTTGCCCTTTCCCTTTTCCCTTTAGGGAAATTTTCATGTTGTCTGGGTGATCACATGCACAGTCGTTTTTTTGTGACTCCTCTGTCTCGTGGGCATACAAGATGGTTGCTCATTTTCTATGCATTGGGCTCAAGAGTACCACCCACCACACACACAGGAATTTAAAAAAGAAGTGCCTCGTTGTATTTAGAATTCTGCCTTCCGAGAATGAATTTTCCGTAAATAAAACATGTCTGTTATTTCACGACGGAAATTGAATTGCTCTGTGTCAGTGTGTGTCCTGTATTCAGTGGCCCCTCTGCTGTTAGTCAGCTTTGCTCATCGTACCTGCTGCTTTGGCGGCTGCTTCTTTTGCACGGGACTTTAGTTTCTACTGTGCTGGCAGCTTAGAATTTTCTTCCTGTAATCAGAGACCGCTTTTTCTCTGATGCATCCTGTGCTGCCCTCCAAGTAAATACATACTGTTTTTTAAAAAGTTCAGTGTGTGTGTGTGTGTGTGTGTGTGTGTGTGTGTGTGTGTGTGTGTGTGTGTGTGTGTAGGTTTGTGCATGTGAATGTAGTACCTACAGAGGCCAGAGGAGGGCATTAGGTCCTCTGGAGCTGTAGTAACTGGCAGTTGTGAGCTGCCCAGCATGGGTTCTGGGAACTGAACTTGAGCCCTCTCCAAGAGCAGCCAACAAACTGTTTTGACTTGTTTACCTAAAGCCACTTGGTCCAAATACCAACTACATAGGAGCCTGTCAGATAGGTCAAACCTTGTATTTCAAAACACTGCTCTTGTGTCTCAGAAATTCCTCTTCTCCCTTCCTCACCTGTGCAATGATTTCTGAGGTGGAAACAGAAAACTCTGTGGTCACTCAGGGATGCCCAGTTTAATCTTCCCATGGGGAGGTATTAGGAGCTAAGGATGGTGCCCAGCCATGTGTGTGGAGGAGAAGCTCTGTGGGAAACACAGAGGCTATTCTACTTTTTAACATGGAAGCTTGTCTTCTGTAGACTCATTTAGGCAATCCATCTAATCCAGGGGTGTCCAGCCTTTTGGCCTTTGGCTTTCCTAAGCCTCTGTCTTAGACCCCTCCCCCCCACATTGCTGTGATAAAATACTCTGACAAAATCAAGATAAGGGAGAAAAGCTTTATTCAAGAGTAAAGTCCATCATGGTAGCGATGTCACAGCTGCAGAAGCTTGAAGTAACAATTACCTTAACCACCAGTCTCCCTGGAGTTTCTCTATGATGACTCCTGGACTTTTCCCTGCCCTTGCAAAAGCTCATTACAACATGCCTTGCTGTTTTCTTTGTCAAAACACTTTGAAGAATGTTCCCGTCCTTTTAACAATGTCAGATGTTTGATGGACCCTTAGTCCTCTTCCTTCAGGTTTAAACCAACTCAAAAAAAAAAAAAAGCGTTACTTCCCTGCCTCAGAGCCAAGAGAGGCTTTACAGAAGTGAGGATGATTCTTCTGTGTGTGTGCCTGCACGTGCGTACACAAGCATGTGGAACCAAAGGCTAACCTTTGGTGTCGTTCCTCAGTCACCAACCACCTTGATTTTTGAGGTAGGATCTCTGATTGGCTTTTAGCTTCCAGATTGGGTTGGGCTAGCTGGGTAGGTAGTCCCAGGGATCTATGTATCTATTCCTCTCAAGAACTGGGATTCTAAGCATGTGCCATCACCCCTGGATTTTTTATGTAGTTTATTGGGATCAAACTCAGGTCCTGATGCTTGTATAGCCGCTCTAGTACCTGAGGCATCTCCCCAGTGCCCTGGTGACTGTAATAAGAGGTCTGGGAGGCCTGGCTTGTACACCTCTAACAGCCCCTGGGCCATCTTAACTCTTGACCCTACAGAGCAGTCTTAAAAGGCTTGAAGACTTTCTCAGCTGTTGGCCAGTTTTGTGTTGGAGTTTCTGACCTCCCCAACAAAAAACATCAGATCTCTATATCTGTTTTAATTTTTTGCATCAAAAAAAAAATAAAATCTTGGGCTAGCAAGATGGCTCAGTGGATCAAAATGCTTGCCACCAAGTATGGTAAGTTGAGTTTGATCCCAGGGACCCAAAAGGTGGAAGGAAAGACCTGACCCCATTAGCTATCTATCCTCTGATCTCTTCGTGTACACATGTGTGTGTCCATGTCATTTAAAAAATATTGAGAGAGCCATGTTTATTAAACCTGTGTTTAAATACTGTTTGTTTCTAAGACTCCACTGGATCTTAAAGAATCAGAAACTTTTAGCTCAGAAAACTTGCAGAAGAGTTGGACCTGGGATGTGGAGGCAGAGGTCGATCCCAGAATTCTGGCAATAAATAAAGTGACTTCAGGGTAATGCTCTGCCTTCTGATTTCTTATTAAAACCCAAGTCCCTCCTTTTATTCCACAAACACAGGCGTACAAGAGATAAAGAGGGACACCTTCCACATATTCTGTCTTTCTAAGGGGAAGGTCCCTCAAGTTAAGGTCTGGCAATGTTCAACATCCTTTGTAGTTATTCTCAATAGGCTGATAGTCACAGTCAGCAGGATGCTAGTCCCAGTGTTTGAACACGTACCACATAGGTGCTGGAATCTGCCAAGACTGCATACTAGAGAGAGAGAGAGAGAGAGAGAGAGAGAGAGAGAGAGAGAGAGAGAGAGAGAGAGAGAGCACAGACATGGGAGGTACATCCCTGTAATTCAGGGACTATGGGAGATCGATGCAGGAGGATTGTGAGTTGGTCCACATGGATTATATAGCAAGACCTTATCTCAAAAGACAGAACCCAAACAAACAAACAGAAGGTCAGAGGTCATGTAGCACTTCATCCTTCTAGCTAGATGACAAGATAAATTATGCAGGTCATTTCTAGTTGGATCCAGAAATCCCTGGGCATTCAGCAAGTAGTAGCAACAATTATGCCGTTTATAATGTGTGATGTTTTTAATGCCATGTTGCTGTGTGCTACTGTGTCAGAAAGTTCTGAAAGAAACCTAGGTTTGAAAACAGCATGAGGCTGGGGAGATTGCTCAGTGAGTAATGCCAGTGTGAAGACCCACGTTCAGAACCTCTGTTGTACCCACATAACGCCAGATGTGGTGACCTACATCTGTAATCCCGGCGCTCCCACAGTGAGATGGGAGGTCGAGAGTGGGAATCCCCAGAAGTCTGAAAGCCAGCCAGTATACCGTGAAAAATCAAGAGACTCTAAACAAGGTGGGAGATGAAGACCAATGACCAAGGTGGTCCTCTGACTTCTGCATGCCTTACCTTAGCACGTGTGTGCATGGCTGTAGTCACGGAAGGATCCTGTGTGTGCACACAGGCAAAGTTTTTTGTTTTTTTTTTGTTTGTATTACTTTTTTAAGTAAACAGAAAACAAAAAGAGACACAACATGTTTGCGTGTGGAGAAACTTCAGTTTCCTGGCAATTCCACGTTCCCTGTGGGCTGTCAGCACACTGTGCTCAAATCACATTCCCTGGAGCTGATGGGCAGATCCTGAAGGGACTTTCTGTTTTCCATCCTTGATGGACTTACAAATGTCTGCAGCCACCACCAAGGGGTGGGCATTAGCCGTGGGTCATTGGTTTATATTGGAATGGTGGCAGCGTCAGTATTTGTCAAACCCTAACTTTAAAACACCACAGTCGGCTGCAGATGCCATTGGTCTCGGAAATACTCTAGGAAGTATGCACATAAAACTAGAAAATCTCTTCAAAGACCGACCAGCAATCTGCTTCCATAGTCTCCTGAGCTTGGAACAAGACCCAAATTAGATGTACTAAGATCCCCGGGGCTGTGTTTTGCAATTCAAATACACGAGTACTTTCCATGGCAGCCTCTCCTGGAGCTCCCCAGTGGTGGGGTCCTCGGAGTGTTCACACATAAATGGGCATCTTTGTTCTCTGGAGCATGAAGCTGAAGGGAATTTGGGTAGAACGAGGGCTGTGTGAATACATTTAAGAGGTGTGCTTTGGTGGTAAATTCAAACTTTGAAGGGAAAACAAAAATGTCCCAAGTGAGTAGCTTCCAAGGTGGCTGATAACAGATGGATTTAAGATGGCAGCTTGGCGCTGCCCCGTAGCTCAGCCATCCTCTCTACATTCTTTAAGAGAGCCATCCTCCTCCATCCATTATGTGTCAGCAATGCTGTGGTGGAAGAGAAGTTCTGGAGTGATTAGGAATGTACCTGAGAGGCCGTTGTTTACCTTTGGCTGAGCCTGTTAGTCTTAAACTCATTCCTTTGGCCAGCAAAGAATGTGGCTTTGCCACATGAATTCTCCCCTTTCTTATCTTGAGAATGGGTCCCAGGCAGTTACTACTTCCTCTCTCCTCCCCTCTTCCATTCTTATTCTCTCTCTCTCTCTCTCTCTCTCTCTCTCTCTCTCTCTCTCTCTCTCTGTCTCTCTATCTCTCTGTCTCCCTCTCTCTGGATGTGGGTGTTGGTGTGCATGCACACCATGGAACGAATGTGGAGGTTAGACAACTTTGGAGTCTATTCTTTCCATCCACCTTTATAGGTTTCAGGACTCAAGCTCAGATCCCCCAGGCTTTTGAAGAAAGAGCCTTCATCATGCCATCTTGCTATCCCCCAGGCAATTTCTCTGTTCATTAGCTTTATCTGTTACTTCAGTTCTCTGAACAGTCACTTACATTTGTAGCACTAACGAGTCCACAAAATATAGTGAATTTGCACCCTGGAGACCCCTTTGTTCATATGCCCAGCCCTTTGGTTCCCTCAGACCAGGTCTCCCGCAGCTCAGGCTGGCTTCAGACTTACCGTGTAGAATACTCTACATTTGTGATCTTCTCGCTGCTACCTCCTGAGTTCCTGTAGGCCTGTGCCACCATTCTTGATTTATGTGGTGCTGGGAATTGAACCCAGGACCTCATGGATACCAGACAGTCACTCTACTAACTGAGCTACCACCCAGCCCCAAGATGCTCAACTTTCCATACAGCTGTTGAGCCGACCTTTCATGAGGCCCTGTGAAGTGGTTCACTATCTGGCAATGGCACCTACGTCTGGAACTAATCTGTGCCTCTGAACTGAGCACAGTTCCATGTGATCAACTCATCGTTTGCTTGCCAGATCCTAATGGAGCCTATTAGAGATGTCACCTTCAGTGTTACTGCACTGATTACTGTCCTGGGGGCTGTGGTCAAATGCCCAACAAAGGCTCCCTTAAGGGAGAAAGGGTTTATTTTGGTGCTCAGTCTGAAGGTACAGACCATCATGCTGGGGAATCCTGAGAGCTGGATTTGACACATCTGGTCACATCTGCACTCAGGAGGAAGAGAGTTGGATGCCAGCATTCATCTTGCTTTCTCCTCTTAGGCCACCATCCCAGCCTTTGTAGATCATAATGGTGCCCTTATTTAGGATGGAACTTCTTACTTCAGCTCACCTCATTTTAAAAATTCCACCCCTCAGACATGCACAACAGTTTGTCTCCTAGCTGATTCTAGATCCTATCAAGTTGACAGTCAGTATTAACCATCACAGCCACTGTCTTTGGGGCCTCTGCTCCTGGGCATCCCTTCTGTCCCTCCACCTCCCCATAAGGCGAGTCTCCCTGTATTCTGCACTTTGTTATAGCAAGCACAAACTACTTAATTTCGTCTGTCTCTGAACTGGGCTTCCAGGAGTGGATTTTTCATTGTGAGCTCCCACTGCCCAGTGCAGTAGACACAGCCTGTGATGGAAGGGATGAATGGTGGGCACTGGGTCCCGTCTGGTCCAGCTGAACTGAATAGAGCAGGCACACCCTCTCCTGTCAGAGAGGTGGGATTGAATGCAGGTGATGTAATAGCTCTTGACAGGGTAGTTAAATATTGACTGGCAAGAGGAAGCACGGCAGAGCTGGTCACACACAGGGAAGTAAGGGCTGACAGTGGCTGTCAGTTCACAGAGCTGAGGCTGAGCGTGGTGGCGGCGATCCTGGTGACTGAGCTGAGGTGACTCGGTGTGTTTGTCTGTTGCTTCAGTAGAGGTAAGCTTCTGGAGTCAGGCTGGGGAGCTGAAGGTTGGCTAGCAGCCCTTGAACACAGCCTCTATACCTTTATACCTGGTGATAGCTAGGATTCCAGACGACCGCTCTGGCTACCTACCTTGTGTGCCTCAGCTGGTGCCTTACCTAAGGGAAGGAGCACGAATGTCACCTTACCCAAAGATCTGTGCTTTAATGCCTTCTGAAAAATGAGTGGCACCAGTACCTTTTTCTGAATGTTTTGGACAGGAATTCCTCCACATGACTTCATTTGCCAGTGTGCTTTGATGGTAATGATTAGAGACATGTGCATAGCATTCCAATTAGGAGGTCATAAACAAGTTCACTCCTACCTGGGAGCTGTTTTACAGATTTAGAAGTTGGATGGGGAGGGGCGAGGGGAGGGAAATTAGGCAACACTTCAAGTGTAATATGGAGAGAAGGCACACAAAGAGTGGAGGAGTATTGTGTGAGTGAGAAAGGGCCAGCAGACAGCAAGCAAGGTGGTTTAGGTGAGCCTAGCCCCTCACTGAGATAGGGCTACCTATCACCTTGTCTAGGGAAAGGTTCCAAGAAATTAGAGAAAGACTCCAATAAGAAGTCTGGATAAGGGGAGCCTCTTAGAAAACAAGAGTTGGTGTCTCACTTGTAACTAAATAGTCCCATGCAGCTAGAAGAAGCAGCCATGGCATAGTTCCATTTTGTTTACTTGTTGAGTGTGCACGCATTTTTTTTGGTGTGTGTGTGTGTGTATGTGTTTGTGTGTATGAATGTGTGTGTGCATTTGAGCATGTGAGTTCATGCATGTGTGTGAGTATGTGTGTGTGTCTGCTCATGCCCACACAGAGGCCAAGGGAGGACTTGAGGCGTCTTGTGCTATCACTTCTCTGCCTTGTTCCCCGAGACAGGATCTCTCACTGAACCTAGAACTAGGCTGACATTCAGCATGCCCCCGGGACCCTCCCACCTCAGTTCCCCACAGTGCTGGGGTTCAGGCATGTGCTTGTAGTCAGGCCTGGCTTCTTATGTGGGAGCTGGGAATTCTAACTCAGGTTCTCACACCTGCACAGCAAGCGTTCTTACCCACTGAGCCATCTCCTCAGCTTCAATTTGACCTGTCTCTTATGAGAGGGAGAAAATGATGAGTGACAGGGGACAGCAGCAAGGGGGAGGGCTGCAGGGAGAGGTGGTTTGGATCCAGCTAAAGTGACTTTCTCTTTATGAACTCTATTTTTATTTCCACTGGGAATTTTGTGGACAAGTCTGGGGGTAGATAGATCTATCTAACCTTGTCAATATCACTTTAACGCTATACTTTCCTACCCCATCTCCCCAAGGTATGATGATAGACCACAATACTGAATAACAGGAGGAAGGACCATGCAGCAGAAATGAAAGGAAATGTCAACACATCCATCAAAGTCTATTGAATATGGAAATACAACAAAGTGGCTTTTGGACATTTACTCTGGGTGTGTGAGGCACACATGCATACATGTACACGTCTTCATATGTGTACAGGTGTGTGTGTATACATGTGTGCAGATAAAGGTCAACTTCAGGTAGTGTTCCTCATAAACCTTTTGTTTGAGAGAGCTCTCTCATTGATCCTGGAGGTCAGTGATTCAGGTAGACCAGATGGCCAGTTGCTGTGAGCCCCAGGGATGCTTCTGACTCTGTCTCTCTGGGGCTGAGATTATTTAGGCACAGGCCACCATGCCAAGGTTTTTTTTTTTTTAATGCAGGTCTTAGGAATCTGATTCAGGTCTTCATGGGCTCTTTATGCATGAATCTGAGACATCTGCTCACCCCTTGCATGCATTTTGAGTGATACTTTTCTCTGTAGAGAGATAAAATTTTTGGCAGACAAAGTTTTTCTTTTCTTTTTAGTGGGGACTAAATATGTCTTCAGCCTGAACCTGCACTGAGGGGTCCCAAATTTCTCAGCTTTGTTCCTACGCCTTAACACTTAAATTTATTCATTATATTTGTCCTTTTAAATTTTTACTTCAAAATTACCTGTTGCAAGCACGCAGGACAGCGGGCTTCTCTAATATCATTATGCCAGGACCTCGTGTAGAGAAACTGCCCACTGAGAAGATGAGAACTACAGAAGCCACCTTTGGATGAAGGAACTGTAGGAGCTGACATATGCCACCCAGCTCTGTCTGATATCAGGCTGAGACCAGAAAAGGCAAGACTATAGCAGAAACCCCTCTGAAATATGCCACTAGACCTCAGCTTGCCCTCGGATCCTTTCTGGAGCTGGCGTCTGAGTGAGCTCTTGAGACCGTTCCAAGAGCCTGGCTCTTCTAGTTTGCAGCAGCTCTAAGGTCTGAACTGTGCTGACCGAACACCTGGTGCCTTTGTCACGTGCCCTGTGGCTGTGACAGAACACCCAAGACAAGCAGCTTAAGGAAGGAAGGGTTTGTTCTGGCTTACAGTTTGAAGGTGCCGTCCATCGTGGGGTCAGGAACATGAGGCAGCTGGTCACATGGCGTCATCAGTCAATGACTGCATGGACTCAGTTTCCCTCTTTCTACAGTCCAGGACCCCAGTACAGGGAAAGGCATAAAGGCATGGCCAACCATGGTAGGTCTTCCCACTTTAGTAACCTTAATCCAGACAATCCCCACAGGTATGCCCAGGGGGCTGTCTCCTAAGCGATTCTCTCTCTCTCTCTCTCTCTCAAGTTGGCAATTGAGACTAAACATCACACCTGGGTTCCATGTGTTTTTTTTTTTCTTTTTTTAAATTTCTCTTTTAATTTGAGAAATTATAGGAAATTAGGTCCTCCAAGCCACCCTAGGAGATGAAACCTACTGTCTCTTTGACAGTGAAGGAAACTGAGGTTCTGGGCATGTTCGCTGTCTCATAGTTTATTAGCTGTAGAGGTGGAATTAGATATCCATCACATAAGGTATTTGTCAGTCACTTAGCCACAGAGATACAACCCACAGAATCATTAAAGGGAAGTCAAGGAGTGGCAGCTTCTAACAGCATCCCTCTCTGAGACTATTGGTTGTCAATCCCAGTTTGTGATCCCCAATATCTTACATTGCACGTGCTTAAAAGTAAGTGGGCACCAACATCTCCCTCTCCCTCTCCCTCCCCCTCCCCCCCTCCCCCCCCTCTCTCTCTCTGTACATGTTTGCCTGTGGAGGTGCGTGTGTGCATGTACATGTAGAAGCCGCAGGTTGACTTTGGTGTTCTCATCAGTCATTCATCTTTGAGACAGATCTGTCACTGTACCCGGAGCTCACTGGTTCAGCAAGGCTAGCTGGCCAGCTAGCCCGAGGACCCTCCTGTCCCACCTCCCCAACGCTGGAATTAAAGCTGCTCTCTGCCATACTCAGCTTTGTACATGGTCGCCGGGATCCGAACTCAGATTGGCACTTGTTCAGCAAGTCCTTAACTGATCCAGCCTCTCTCCACTGCCTGGACATCCTCCCTGCCCCCTTTATTTCTCTGAATTTAGGCAAATTGATCTTAAAGCTCCTGACAAAAACTGCTTCATGTTAAAGCTCATGTAAGAAATGTGTTACCCTCTCAGTACCCTGGGTACTTTATAGCCTTTGCCATGTGAAGTTTCTCACTTATGTCGAACAGATTTCTCACATTGGCGTTTACATCTGTTTTCCATTTTCATCTATTCCCTTTCTTCCCACTTGAAATGGTTGAACAGCTGGCCTTATTCATGGCATAATGGCACTTCCACCATGATGGCCCACTTGACCCCTGGATCTGGCTTTCTCCTCTCCAGGCAAAATCACACCAGGGTTGTTTAGCCTCTGCTCCCAGGTCTGGCTTTTTCATCTTTTGATTTACACTCTGTTTCTCGCAGTCCCTCCATTGAAGGACCACGGAGGACAATAGCTTCATCTCTGTGAGCTCACAAAGCCTGGGGCTCCCATCCCAAACCCACCGATTAGCATCTGGTGTCACCTCTCCACTGGGAGAGACACCTGCCACCAATCTGGGACTTTCTGGGGCAGCGTGTCTGACTGACCTACTGAACTTGCAAAATCAACCTGGGAAAATGGGTCAAGGGTTGATGACTAACTGTGACATATTAATAAGAGCCTTGCAGGCTCACCTTGCAAGACAGATGCGCATGTGTTGGAGGTGGGGCAATTGGGGTTAATGGGAAATTGTCCTGTGTGACTGTTAAATGTCAGGAGCTGGCCCTCTGGGAGGATCTAATCAGAGGACCAACTGTTGGGGGTCATTATTAGAATACAGAGGAGTCAAGTGGACGGAAATGTCCTGTGGTCCTTAATGGAGAGAGAGAGAGAGAGAGAGAGAGAGAGAGAGAGAGAGAGAGAGAGAGAGAGAGAGAGGCAAAAGCTGCCCTATTTGCTTTAAAGTATGCTATCAGGAACAAAAAGAAATATTTCCATGATTCTTTTATAAAGGAGTAAAGTTAAAAGTGATTTTTAATTTTTCTCAGTTTTCAATTATTTTGCACTATTTTGTGTATTTATTTATTTAGTCTATATATATTCACATGCCAGTGTGCAGTATAGAAATTTAGAGGACAACTTTGGGAGTCAATTCTTTCCTACCATGTGAGACTCAGGGATTTAACTCAGGTCACCAGCTGCAAGTGCTTCTACCCACTGACCCATCTCACTGGCCTGGCCCTTAAGTAATATTCTAAAAGCAAGATATGCAGAAATCTTTTGGAAAAAAATTTTTTTCACCAATCCTGAGCATTTCCATGCCCTTGGACACATACAACACGAAATGATTGGGCAGGAAACCGTTTTTGTAAAATGAAAAGTTACTGCACTTCAAAGCCTTTTTTTTCTTAAGCTTGAGAAGCTTCACATTGGGAACTGAGAGTTTTCTCCATGATAAATCATTGAAATCATTGGCTCAGGGTCCTAAGTATTTCTCACATGAAGCTTAGGAGGGTTTGGTCTGAGTGACAGTCTTACAGACAGGTAAAACAAAAAACAACTTATAAATAGCTATACTTCGTAACAATTTCCACACAATACCCAACTACCCTTTTTATTTTTTTAATTTATTTTTGGTATTGCTAAAGCAAGTCGTTTTCAGTGTCAGGTCCCCAGGTGGGTGCCAGAGTCCTCAGTGTAACAGAGAAGGGAAGCCCACTTCTGGGGACTTTTATATGTGCATGCCGTGAACAATGTCCTCCTTTGTGCATGCACTGAGGTGTGCATCAGCTGTCTCTATCCCTACCTTCTGTTTCCTGTGTTTTTGAGACAGGGTCTCTCGCTGAACCTGGGGCTCTGTGGGGTAGGCTGGCTGGCTGGCCAGAAAGCCCCAAGGATCTGCCTGTATCTGTCCCCCTCCCTTATGGCTGGGGTTACAGTTATGGATGTGCACTGCCATCATGTCTGGCTTTTATGTGGGTGCTGAGGATCTGAACTCAGATTCTCGTGTTGTGCGGCAAATACTTTACCCACTGAGCCGTCTCAACCCACTGGTGATGGCTTCTGTTTGCTGGGGTCCTATCCCCTAAGAACACGGAAGATGGGTTTTTCCCTTTTAAAGGTACTAAATTATCAGAAATCCTACAGGTAATCCTGAGAACATGAAAAGGTAGTTGCATCCCAGGAGAGAGAGAACTCAGTGGTTAAGAGGGCTTGCTGTACAATTCTGAGCCCCGGAGCTCAGATCACAGCACCCATGTAACAAGCTGGGAGCCCAGTGTATGCACACCTATAACCCCAGCTCCAAGGGTGTTGGGAAGATGAAAATCACTGGGGCTTGCTGCCTTCCAACCTAGGCTAGAAAACTCAAGCCTCTGGTTCAATGCAGACCCAGCCTCAGACGAGTAGATCGAAGGTGTAGAGGGCAACCAATGTCCTCTCTTTGCCTCTGAGGACACAGGTACACACACTCACATGCTAGTGTGCACACTCATGTGCATACACACACAGAGGTAAATAAATGAATATATCCTTTTTTTTTTTTTTTTTTAAGTAGCTGTAAATGCCGACATTTGTTTTTCTTGGTGAGTTGAGAGGTGCCTTCCTTTTTCCCAGAATTCCCTTCTGATAAGCTCATGTAGGACGTTTCCTATCTTCTAGATTCTGGAGAGCTGCCTAATAAAAGATGTCTAGAGTAGCCTTTTACTCCTGCCACCCTCTAGACAGGGTACTCCGTCTCACTGGATCCAGAGCCCTGCTCAATGCCTGGCACAGAGGAGGGTTCCCTGGGTGTTGGTTGAGCACATAATCACCCAGTGTACTGTGAGGGGGCCGAGGAAACATGGGGATTATCAGCCCGATGGAGCCTCATGATTGCTGAGTAGCAGAGAAAACTGTTACTGCATAGAAACTAGAATGCCCTGTTCCGGGAGACTGTTGGGAGGGCATACATGTCCATTCTCAAAACCCATGTTGCTCATAGGCCAGTCCTCAACAGAGTATTCTACTTAGAACATTTTTCTTCCATTTTATTTTTTTTCATTTTAAATTACTTTTTGTGTTTGTATGCCATGGTAACATGTGGAGGTCACAGGACGACTTGTGGGAGTTAGTTCTTTCCTTCTGCCACGAGTCCCCTGGATCAAACACAGGTTGTCAAGTTTGGCAATAGGAGCCTTTACCCAGTGAGCCGTCTCCCTGGACCCTGCATCTCTCTATGTATCATGTGTGCAGTTTTGTGTGTGGGGTCAGAAGACAGCTTGTGGGAGTCAGTTCTCTCCTTCCATCATGTGGATGCCAGGAATCAAACTCAGGTCATCAAGCCTTGACATTAAGCACTTTTACTCACGGAGCTGTCTTGTAAGTCCAGTATTTGATTTTTGCTTAGATGAGAGCATCTCTGGAATGAAAACTGAGGTTGATCTGTATTGTATCTACACAGCCATTCAAGGGAATTTATACTTTCAGAAATGGAAAGGAAAGTCAGTTGTTCCCGACAGGTCCGTATGGAGAGCTCTGATGTATAGGAGGCATGGTTGCACGTGTTTGGATGTGAAATAAAAATACCTTCCTGAGGTCCAGCCTGTGCTTTGAAGGGGCTGGAGTTTAGCTTAATTAAGGCAGCCACAATTTACTAGCATGTTCTGCAGCCCACTGGTCAATAGAACCTCTGGTGACCGAACACACTTGTTTAAAGTAAGAGCCAGAGCCCCTTTGACCTTTGAATATATTATCTGAAAGAGTTATGGTCAGCTGGCTCCCCAGATGACCCGAGCCTCCAGCTGCTCTGCCAGCTGGCTGTCACACGCTCGCAGCAGAAAACTTGGAAGGGACTCACAGCCTCGCCAGATGCCTTATCGCACAGTCCAGTGGATGCCCCACGCAGAGAGAGCAGATCCTGCGCTTTATATGCGGTGACCTGATTCTAGGGCCACAGCTGATTCTTTTCATGTAGCCCAGGGAGCAACTTATATTTCCGTTGGTGATCTCTGGCTACTGGTGACAGCCAGATTGCAGATTGCAAGTGCTTTGTAAGGAATTCCAGGTGTACATCTCTTTTTTCAGTATTTTTCACTTATTTTATTACAGATTTTATTGTTTATTACAAATTTCAAATTTCATTATTGTGTGTGTGTGTGTGTGTGTGTGTGTGTGTGTGTGTGTGTGTGTGTGTCTGTGCATGTGTGCACATGCCACAGTGTGCTTGTGGAGGTCGAGGACATATTGAAGAGTCAGTTCTCTCCTTCTATTGTACGGGTTTATGGGTCCCAGGGATTGAACTCAAGTCCTCAGGCTTGGCAGCAGGCACCTTTACCCACGGAGCCATCTTGCCAATCCCCAAACCTTTTGGGCTAGGATAAGGCACAAAAGCCTTATTTCTGCAGCAGGAACCAGGGCATCATTAGAGGGAGTAGTGGATTGAATTAACGTGTATAGCCAGAGAACATCACCCAGAGGACAATGGGCAGGAGCAGCTTGGTCTGTGTATTTACTGATTTGTAAAACAGCTAAGAGAAGAGCAAGCATACTGTAGGTCAAGGTTCAATGCCAGGGAGAGACAGACAATCCTATCAGTAAACTCTTGGCTCAGCAGGCTGTGTGGGTGGGGTCATTAGCCGGGGCCTGCATCTGCTCCTGAAATGAAATGCCATTTAGCTCTTCAGAGAAGTTAACTTGCATCTTAAAGACTATGTAAAAATATATTTGTTACTTACCCAGTTTCGGGGCTGTAAAATTTCACCTCTAATGGAGTCCTTACTGGGAAAAAGGAATCTGTGTGCATGATAGACTTACAAGACAGGTTACCATCAGAGTGACCTCACCAGAGCCGGGGAGACAGATAGCTCACTGGGTGAGGACTTCCCACACAAGGATGAGGACCTTGTTCTGAACCCCCAGAACCATGGAAAAGCCAGGTGCGGTAGTGTCCATGTGTAACCCCAGTGCTCCTGAAGCAAGTGGGGAGGTGAAGACAGGAGAGTGCCTGGAAGCTCATGGCTGGCTAGAGTGTGCTGTAGAGAAGAGCAAAGAAACTGGTCACAAACAAGGTGGGAAGAGAGGACCCATACCACAGCTTGAACTCTGACCAAAAGGTGTGCCAGAGCATGTGGGCCCCCGTTTATAAGAATGCCTGCACGCGTGTGCGCACACACACACACACACACCTAAATGTGCTTTTAAAACATGAAATAAATGGTCTAAGCAGGGAGAGAAAATGAAGTAAATGAAGACTTCTGTACACTGTGGGTAGGCTGTGGTAGGGAGGCCGGGCCATATGTTGGACAGACTAAATGCTGTAAAAACTAACTCAACGGTGGCTGGATAAGAAAGTTGGTTTTCACGGTGTATTTTTACTTTTTTGGCCTGATAAGGAATGCACTGAACCCAACCCCCACCACATCCCTCTGTTTTTTGTCCTTTGCTGCTTGGTGGTAATGGGGACACAGGGTTGTCCCTGGGGCAAATGATTCTACTTGAGTTATTTACCATGTGGAAATCAAAGGGAACAGATTTCTGATATGAAAAGCGTTTTAATCTCAGAATATCAAAAGGCAGGCTGAGTTTAGAGCAACACCTTGTCTTTGCACACACACATAGGTCATTAGTGTAGTCGGTGTGTCTCTAGAATTTCAGTTTGTATCCATAAGCCTTGTCTGATCCCTGTTTCATAAATAACTTCAGAGGTGTGTGTGTGTGTGTGTGTGTGTGTGTGTGTGTGTGTGTGTGTGTGTGTGTATGTGTGTGGTATGCATAAGCTCACGTGTGTGACTTTTAAGAACTCTTTGTATTTCATGTAGCTCCTAAATTATGACAAGAAATATAATAAAAAATGGCATGACATTGGAAAGGTCATTGATCTTTCTTGGAAGCCACCCCAAGTGGTTCTGCTACCATAGATGATTCTTAGGATACTCATTACATTCTAAGTCCCAAGGACATCACCAGTATTGGCCCATGTCCTTGAATTCCTAGTCACCATTCAGTTCTCAACTCCAGACAAATTGCACAAACTCAGATGATCTCTAAGGTTACCGTGTCTTACCTCTACCACTTTAAAGTGAATGGGAAAGTCTAGTGTCTGTTGGGACCTGTCAGGTGACCTCCAGAGTGAGGCTGGGTGGGTGGAGAAGGGTGACATGGAGACTGTGGAGACTGCAGCACCTGCCTCGTGGATTCAGGCATTTGTCTGCGTCTGTAACTAAGCATTGTCAAGGTTGGAGTCTGGGCTCTGACAGCCCCTCATACACATGTAATAGTGAAGGGCTGAGAAAGGAATATGAACCCAATGCAACCACACCAGGAAGAGGAACAAGTCCAGAGACAGGCCACTGACACCCCTGACGTGAGCCTTGGGTTTAAATAGAGGGCAAGATATATGCGATAGCTAAGCCGTCCTGGTAAAAGTGTGGCTCAGCCCATCGCTGACCCACTCTCCCCTACGGGTGGATCTGGCAAGTTGTTTCCTCCTCCGGCTGGCCCAGGCTTCCCTTTTCCTTCTTCTAGCGTGAGATTCCTGGGGAGGGTTCTCATTTCTTGGATTCATTGTTTCAATAGTCTGGTGGTCAAAATGAGGCGTGCAAGTCTGTTTAGAATGCCTCATTCCTGCCGGGCGGTGGTGGCGCACGCCTTTGATCCCAGCACTCGGGAGGCAGAGCCAGGCGGATCTCTGTGAGTTTGAGGCCAGCCTGGGCTACCAAGTGAGTCCCAGGAAAGGCGCAAAGCTACACAGAGAAACCCTGTCTCGAAAAACCAAAAAAAAAAAAAAAAAAAAAAAAGAATGCCTCATTCCTGCCAAGAGGGTTAGTTAAAACCTTGGTGGGAGATACAGCTTGCCTTGCTGTTCTTCCTGGATGCCGTCCCTGTTTTCCCGTTTGAATCTTCCCCATCCTGGGCCTGTCCTCTGACAGGTTCTTCCCCTCATCCTGCTGTGCATCTCTGCACATTGATCTTCTCTTCCGTCCGACCTTGGACATCTCTGCACGTGCCCTCAGGCAGGCTAACTGCAGGCTCTGCCCTCAACACTGACTGGGATCACGGGCTTATTGCTTCTGCTTTCTTCTCTGCCTCTTTTCTCCCTCTGAAGCTGAACCGTTTTAAGCCACTCCACTTCTGGGGCAACCAAATTTCTGAATGGAAAATTCTCATTCCATGAGTGGTTGGGCAGGGTTATCTCAGGATGGCGACTTACTTCTGCAACACACTGGGACTGTTGCTGTATCCACCAGTACCAGAGTCTCTGGAAATGTCAGGAGTTGTTTTTGTGCAGTTACAGGCCTTTGGACTACAGAGATGGCTCAGTGAGTAAGAGCACTTGCTGTTGTTGTAGGGGACCTGAGTTCAGTTCCCAGCCCTTCTGCTACGCAGCTCACAACTACCTCTAACTCCAGCTCCAGGGGATCTGACACCCACTTCTGGCCTCTACAGGCACCCACAGCCATGAGCGCATACACAGAACATGGACACACACACACACACACACACACACACACACACACACACACACACCCCACATACCCCTACACATAATTAAGAATAAAAAAAAACTTTGAAATTGCTGGCTTTCTAAGTATGCTATTGGGTGTTAGTCTCATTGGTGAAGTTCAGCATGTTAAGTCTTTGACAGATATGGCTTACTTAGTTCCATACAGTTTAGAGATAATCACCATCATTGAATGAACAAGGTTTAACAAGTCTAAGAAGACTTGGCTTGCTCCTACAGGATAGCAGCTCCATCTAAATTCCTGTGTATCCTTTGCCACGGGCTCTGCTATGAAGAATTTTAATTCTTGACTAAAAGGGGTAACAGACTTGAGCCTCTGAGATGTTTTGTCTCTGCCTTTCATGAAAAGCACTGGGTAGGGACCTGGAAAGACAGACAGCCAGGCCTTCTCTGAGCTCATACAACAGGAAATGAGGACTGTTCTTTATGCCTGCTTGCCAGAGCATGCTTATTTAATAAATGTTTACATAGGAGCAGGGAAATCTGGTCCAAGGTTTGCCTCCACAACAGCCAGTAGCAAGTCAGACTTCTGCAGTTGACCCCTCGTGTCCAGAAGAACTGTGATGCAGGACTGGCCTCTGTCTCAGCTCTACAGAGAGTTTGGTTTCAAGAGTGGTTCCTGATGTTAGATTTGCTGTAGCCGTAGCTCAGAAAACCTGGTGACTTAGAGTAGCCAACGGGCGTTTCTCAGCCGTGGCCCTGCCTGTCCGCCGCGGCTCTGCTGGGTCCCCGTGGGCTTGGCTGGGCTTGAAGCCAGGCTGGCTGCTGTGGTGGGTGGGGTCTGTTCTTCTGATCTTATCTCCGAGGTCAGATTCTGGAACAGTCCAATCAGCTACTGGGCATGTTGTTCTGGCAGACGCCAGATCTCAAGATGGGCAGGCCAAAAGGGCTCTGCCTAGGGCTGGTACCCAGGCACATCTGCCCATGTCACGAGGGTGGTGAGAGTTGCTGTACATTCCTCCCACTGCAGGAGTAGAGGGGCAAAGAGGATCGTAAGCAGGCCATGTGATTATTACCCTCTAAGTCGAGGGGCAGGGATGCTCGGTGTCTCCCAGCCTGGGTGACGCTGTCTGAGTTATTTCTCTCTTTGCTGCACGGAGGCCCTGACAAGGAGCAGCTTAAGGAGGAAGGGTTTATGTGGCTTACAGTTGGAGGTGATACAGTTCCTCATTGTGACATGGGTGTTGGTGGCCGTGGTGTGAGGTGGCCCGGCACATGGCATCCACTGTCAGGAAGCTGAGGGAGATGAATGCTGATACTCAGCTCCCTTTCTGTTTTTTTATTCCGTCCAGGACCCCACCCTATACAGTGGTGCCGCCTACATTCAGGGCAGGTCTTCCCACTGCATTAACCTAATCTAGAAAATCCCTCACAGACACGCCCACAGATGTTTCCCTGGTAACTGTTGATCTTGCCAAATTGACAATTGATACGAGACATTATTAGATGTCAGCCAGTCAGCTTTGCAAGCATTAACTAACTAAGTAGTGTGAATCACCCTGCATTCATGAGATAGGCATGAGCTGAATGCAGAGGGCATCAGCATTGGCCTGGAGGATTTTATAGTCTCAGAGAGGAGAACTGATGCCAGCCACAGAAAACACTGCGGTCTAGTATAGGACAGCACTCAGAGAGAGATGCACAAAATGTGTAGCTTCCATCAGCGTCTACGAGGGAACATTCCTAACTCCGCAAGAACACTGGAATCCCAGGATGCACAAGTCGCTTATATTTAATGGCAGACAACCTGTGCATGTCTTCCTAAATATTCTTAATCACCCTGAATTACTTACAATACCCAATGCAGTACACATGCTGTATTAATAACTGTTACAGTGCATTGCTTAGGAAATAAGACTGGAAGGCATCTGGAAGTGTTCAGTACAGGCATGACTTTTGTCTGAATATTTCAAATTTTAAAGACTAATTTTTAATAACTATGTTTATGTATTTGTACATGTGAATGGAGACACCCACAAAGGCCAGAGGCACTGAGTCCTGGAATGTGGGCTACAGGCATTTATGTGGGTGCTGGGAACTTCTCTGCAAGAGAAGTACCTGCTTGTAACTGTCTGAATATTTTTAATCAGTAGCAGTTGTCACACTGTCTCATCCAGAGGGCTATCTACATACAAACAAAGAAACAGAGTGCGCATTTAGCTCCGTGGTGGCAGCAAGCACAGATATGAGCTCTGGGTTCCGTTCCCCAGAACTGAAAAAAAAGAAAACTAAACACACACGAAATGGCTGCCATTCAAAGTCCAGTAAAAAGGTCGAAATATTTGACCCATTGTTCTGTGGTGTTCCACACTGGTGAGAGGACAAACCAAGGCTTCTGCTCCCCTCTCTAGACATGCCTTCAGAAAAGCCTCTGGCCATCTCTCCACAGTGAGATGAAGGAAAATGCATCAGTTGACCTCGCGTGAACTGTGCAGTACTACCCACATCACTCAGGTTTTCTGGGTCCTCAGGTTTTTCCGTTTGTACCATGAAGGGTGTAAACAGTCTGTGTAGACTCCTAACGAAGGAAGAATGACGGGTGGGGGTCTATGCATCATGAGGCTGCTCCCACCACTGTAATAGTGGCCGATTTCCTTTTTTCCTTCCTAAGCACGTATGAAATCAAGCTCACTTGTATTTGCATACAAAACACTTGTTTTTAATTCTAGCTCAGCGCGAGACGTTTCCCTCCTCTGTCTGCTGTGGTTTCCAGCTGACCAAGCGGCAGCGCTTCGGTTGTAACAGTCTTTGTATTTTTGTGCTGTTTTGCACACGGTGCTTTAGTAATTTTGCTCATGGTTGCCTCAGTTTGACACAGATTTCAAAACAGCCAGTGGCGGGCCTCGAGGGACACCCATTCACCGCACTGAACTCCGCTAAGAAGGCCCAAGCTCGGCATGTTAAGTGTGAGGCACACTTATTGCCTGAGGTTGAGGGATGTGTTAGTGGGATTCGGCGCCTTCTCCTCCACTAACTCACCCCCATGGTCCCCATCTTCCTGGCTTGCCTAATTGTTTTGAATGCTGTGGTAAATGGATTATTCTTAAATGGAAGCCTGGGCAAATCTGGTTTGGACTAGAAATCACTCAAGGATTTAAAGAAGCCAACAGAAGGGAGCAGGATTAGTTCGTTTGTTCTGTTTTCAAACTGTGTACAGATAAGCCCCAGGAGAAAACAACAGTTATCCCGAGAGCAAACATTTCTGTGTTTCTAAGAAAACTGGAAATATCTTCCCTTATGGGCATTCGAACACAGCAGCCTCCTTCCCTGCAAGTTCAGGCTGAGTTCATCTGGGATATGCGGCTGATGAACATTCCTTTTCGGACCTTACCTCTCAGATGCTGCGCAGAAGTCGGAAGAGTTTCCCTCTTTGGCAAGAGAGCTGAGGCTACAGTGAATGGTGGGATCGAAACACAACTTCCCCCTGGGGACAGTGTTCTCCATACCAACCCAGGAAAGTTTGAGACCTATCCAAAACAGTACTATAGAGTCATTTGAAATGACAGACATTTCTGGACCGTGGGTAGAACTGGAAATCGTTAGATCAAGTGAGGCGACCCGGGTCCAGGAACAGAAGCAGTGAGTTTTCTCCACGGTATGTGGATCTAAGTGTCAGTGGAGGTCAGGAAACCAGAGATGGCTCCATGAGAGGAGAAAACAGGAGGCTTTAAGGGAGAGGGTCAGGGAGGACGATGGAACACACAAGAAGACCTCAAAGTGGAAGGGGAAATCCTGGGAACAGAAGGGGAGGAGCTGGGATGGAGGAGGGGAGAGGAGAGAATGTGGTGTGGGTGAGTCAGAGAAAACTAAGTGTATCTAACAATGACATAAACCATAAACATTGCAAAGTAATAAAAATAAAGTAGATTTAAGACATTTAAACTGCACTAGTGACGAGCGTCTCCCCTCGCTCCAGATGGGAGAAGGAAGATTCGCGTGTGCCAGATCCCGGGAACAGAATGTGTTAGAGCTTCAGGGTGGATTCTTTACTTTAAGAGGAGCTAAGTTCCAGGCCCAGTATTCTTTGGGGTTTTAAATTGTGTAGCCAATGGCTCCCCTTCCAGAACCTGAGCGGGAACTGCAGTTGATGGAAAGGAAGCTACTCCTGCTCTCCCACCCCGGATGGAGCAACGTTCGTTTTTCAATACCGTCATGTCATAGTCACCAAACTCCTGGTCCTTACATCCTTGCTGCTGCTGCTGCTGCTGCTGCTTGCTCTTGTGCTCTCCCCCCCACCCCCCGTCTCTCTGTCTCATGTATGTCCATTCCCCCCCTCCTTCTCCCTTCCCTGTATACCCACTTTCCTGTTCCTTTTTGAAGCCATAGCATGAGTGAAGGCCCAGCTTCAGTCAAAGCTCTGGGCTCAGAAGCCTTTCCTCCTCCTCTCCTGTCTCCTGTTAGAGTTTTTAAGTCCTCTCTTATCCATGTGATTTTATTAAAGTGAAACCTGAGCCTCGACATAAAGAGAATCAGTTTATTCTTGAGCCAAGTGTGAGTGACCATGCATGGTTGCCAGTTTCTGAGTCAACTTGACATAAGCTAGAATCATCTGAGGGGGGCAACTTCAACTGAGGAAAGTCCTCCAGAAGATCTAGCTGTTGGCAAGCCTGTAGGGCATTTTGTAGTGCTTGATGGGGGAGGGCCCAGCCCATGGTGGGGTGGTGCCATCCCTAGGCTGGTGGTCCTTGGTTCTATAGGAAAGCAGGCTGAGCAAGCCATAGGGAACAAGCCAGTAAGCAGCACTCCTCCATGGCTTCTGTTTCAGCTCCTGCCTCCAGGTTCCTGCCCTGTTTAAGTTCCTGTCCTGACTTCCTTCAGTGGTGGACTATGATGTGGAAGTGTGAGCCAAATAAACCCTTCCCTCCCTGAATTGCTTTTGTTCATGGTGTTCCATCACAGCAATAGAAATCCTAACTAAGGCACATGGCCTGGGTGTAGGGACTCAGCCCCAAATACCATGGTTCAGCATGGCAACAGTTTCATGAAGTGTTTATAGTAACAAAATCAAAGATCCATAAAACAAGAAAGTTTTCAGATACATCGGTGGAACTGCCAGGTAGATGGCAAAGCAGGACCGTCTCTGCTGGAGGCCTCAGAAGTCCTGTGAAGACATGCTTAGCTTATGGGCTTGTGGGAGGCAGGGGCACACTAGTGCATCCCAAGTGGTTTCCAAGGATGCTAGCTCAGACAGAGGGACAACGAATAGCTCTTAAGGAGACTAATGATGGCCTAAGATATTTTAGCTCTAGACTTGTAACATCCCAACTCTTCGCCTCCACTGACACCCAAATCCATCGCCTTGCGGTGTCTTTAACACAGGTGTGGCTTCCTTCCCTCTGGGAACTTCAGTTCATAATTCCAGTGCCTCATGCTGAGCTGTAGTTCTCAGAGTAACCCTTCAGCCCTTCTTCAGTTCATGTATGCGTATCAGTTCTCACATTCACGGGTCTCTGAACTCATTCTCCAAGGCTCATCACAGGGACCCCATCTTTTCCATGCAGATCCACATGTTTGAATGGAAAGAAAGTGTCCCTTTTCATTTGGGATTTCTGGGCATGTCACATCCATCACCTTATCTATTTGTCCTCAAGCCAAAGTGGCTGAGAGCCTTTCTGCCCCCCCACCCCCCCCACCCGGGGTTGCGTGATTGCTTCTGGTTTCTTGATGAGAGCTAGGCTATGTGATGTCATAAGATCCCAGCATCGGGGAAGCCTGATGGGCCAGAGCTCTGTAGATAGTGCTTTCTGAAAGGTCTTTGATTTAGGAGCTATACCATAGCTAGTCTCCCAAATGTTGAATGTCATCAAAGGACCAATTACTCATTGGTTCTCTAGAGGAACCAAAATGATAGAATGGACATATATATTAGAGGCATATTTATTAGAGTGGCTTGTATAATATGGTCTGCGTAGTCCAACAGTGGCTCTCTCACACTGAAGAGACTGAGAGCCTGGTAGCTCCTCAGTCCACGAGGTTGGAAGCCTCAGTAGTCCCAACCTGATGCTGACCACCTTCCTGAAAGAGTGCTGGAGTGCTGGAGTGCTGCTGGTCTTCAGTCCCTGCTGGAAGCCTGAAGAAGCAGGATGCTGGTGTCAGTGAAGGACAGTGGTAGCAGCAGAAGTAACAACAGGGTAGATGTACTTGTCAATGAGAAGTGATGTCAGGCAAGAAGCAAAGCTTCTCCCCCTGACTTCCTATTATTATCTTGGCTATCACTGAAGGTCCCACCATGTTTAGGGTGATAACCTGATCAAGAAGACCCCTCACAGGTATGCCCAGCAGCCTAGCTCTTAGTCAGTTCCAGATCTAGTTGAGTTGACAACCAAGAGTAGCCAAAGAGAGACTTTTAAAGAAAGCCCCTGCTGCTCATTCATTCACAATCATGTAGCTCATTCATTCATTCACAAACATGCAGCTCAGTCACTCATTCATTCACAATCATGCTGCTCATTAATTCATTCACAATCATGCAGCAAGCACTGTAGCAGGAGGGGTACCTGCTCCAGCTCTGTGGCGGGTGCTGAGGTCACAGTACAAAGAAACAGGCCTGGCTTGTCCCTGCAGTAACCGTCGTCGTCGGAATAAGGGCCAGGTCTGCAAAGATGAGAGGAGGCACTTCCAGCCAGATGGAAAGACAAGACCACTGAGGCTAGCCCAAGCTTGGCTAGATTGGGTCAGATGCCGGGGTGGGTGAACTCCAGTATCCAAAAAGAAAAGGAAATTTGTAAGAGATGAATTTAGGAGAGGAAGTCCTTACTGTTCGCAGATTCTGGCTTTGCAGATTTGCCTGTGTCCATTTCCTCTCATGGCCATTCTTCCCTTCCCCCATCCCCTGCACCTTCCCAAGGCTTTCCCTCTTGGACACAGTCTCAGTATGTACTAGTCTGCCCAGGCTGGTCTTGAACTTCCCAGCATCCCAAGTCAGGGTTTCCAACAACCTAATTCCTTCTCAGCCTGTTGTGGGAAGTGTCTCAGGAGTCCCGGATCCTGGAGAAGTAGGTAGTGTCGGGCACTTGTATCTTATGAACTGACATCTAGAGGCTGCCTGGGGCAGGTCCTCCGATATCCCAGGGGCACAGGCTAGTGACAGCCTCTCCAGGGGATCATTTTCCAAGAAGTGTGCCAGGTCACCTTGTCTCCAGTATTTCACATAGGTAACTCTGCTACTACAAGATTCTCGTGACTGAGAAGCAGATGAAACATAGGCCCTACCCCTGGGAGCATACCCCCGACCTGCTCTGACCCAAGATGAGGGGGTATGGCCTCTGAGAGTCACTCTGAGATAGTCCAGTTTTGCCACTTGCAGGGTTGGGTCATGACCTGGAGATGCCATTCTGAGGTGTGGGGCCATTCTGGACAGCAGGAGTCATGGTTTGAGCCCATCTTGTGATCTGGAAGTTTGGGTAGCTATGGTCAGAGATATCATCCAAGTTGGATTAAAACTTTGAACTAGTTGAAAACAAAAATCTCACTATATAAAATCTAGGAACAACAAATGAGAGAAAACATACATTTGCCTTGCTGAGACCGATTTAATTCTTGTACTGTGATTATCTCCAGTTATATCGGTTTTCCTGCAAGCGACACAAGGGATAGGACTTCATTCCTTACAGCTGAAAATACTTCACTGTGTATAAACACACTTTCCGTATCCTTTCCTCCGCTGCTGAGCATCAGTAGGTAAACGTGCTGGCGTCACACGCATAGTGCCGTGTAGACTCCTGCTTATGCCCAAACCCTCCGTTCTGTGTTGTTGCTTCCTCGTGTGTGTGTGTGTGTGTGTGTGTGTGTGTGTGTGTGTGTGTGTGTGTGTGTGTGTTCTGGATATATGCAGCCCGACTTCAGACTCTCAGCCTTTCAGACTCTCAATCTTTTGGCACTTCAAAAGCACAATTTCCTGTCTTCTCTATCGCTTCTTTCCAGGTATGTGTTCATCTAGGAAGACCGGAAGTAAAGATAGAACTTTACACAATCTGCAATCCCCAGAGATATAGGAGAAACAGAAGTGCAAATAGATGGGGTACCTGTGCCTGAGAAAGTGGGGTGTAGGGTCCCTCGGTGCACAGGAGACATCAGGAACATGGAACACGGCTGCTGAATGATGGGCAGTGGCTTAGGCCCACCCTAGGGCACTCAGTAGCCGGTGTGTGATTTTCTCTCTGTCTCTGTCTCTCTCTGTCTCTCTCTGTCTCTGTCTCTGTCTCTCTCTCTCTCTCTCTCTCTCTCTCACACACACACACACACACACACACACACACACACACACACACACACTTCACCTGCACACGTAGCTTCAGATCAGCTGTGGAGTCCTCCCGACTGTCGGTTAAATAGTACACATTGATGAGGAATTTGCACTGTTCGCCATCCGACTTGTTGTCAGCCTGGAGTTCTTACACTTATATCAACGTGTGGACTTTCCTGAAAAGCCTCAGACAGGTCATATGCCTTTGAAATAGAGCCATTTAAATTGAGAGCCTTATATTAAACACTAGACATCCATGCTTTTACAAACCCAGTAAAACGTTGGTGGCTAGACTAAATACATTCACCGACACCTACAAGGGGAAACTTTAACAGCAGGTAGGCCTGTGCAACTGCCTCTGGCCTTTTATTGTTCTCTTATGAGGTGCTACCTAAGGTAAATTTAAGTCACTTTCTGTATTTTTTTAGTACTATGGAAATAACCATTGTAACCATAACCAGTGATGTGTGGTATTTTAATTATTCATTAATTATTTCCTTTATAAAAATGAATGATATAACCTTAATGGATTTATGCTGACATTAATTCTTTTAGGAATGTGGGGTTTTGTTTTTCCAGTTGGTTTTATTATTCCTCTGAGGGCTACAGGGGAGAGGCCTTGCTGCCTCCTTCAGCTTCGTTCTCGGGGCCTCAGACATTACTTAGTTTGTAGATAACTACAAATCCCCATTTCATCTCTTCCTCCTCATCTTCTTCCTCTTTCTCCTCCTCCTTCTTTTTCTCCCTCTCCCTCTCCTCTCCTATTCACTTCTGCCCTCCGGGAGTGTCCCTTAAGGATCTTACCATTGGAGTTGGGGCTCACCAGGTGCTCCGGGGTGACCTCATCTGGGTATTGTCAACTTCATTGCACACTCAAGGACCTTGCTTCTTCTAAATAGGCTCACATTCGAAGGCTCCAGGACCTGGGACCTGGGCGTATCTTTTCAGGGGGCCCTTCAATCCACAGCCATCCTAGATCCATGACACTAAGCCTCAGTGGTTGTTCCAGGGGCGACTGCAAGCTGGACTTTGAGAAGCTGCCTTCACCGTCACCATTCATATCATTCGATTTTGTGGTTGAACCTTATGAAAGAAGAAAGGTTAAGTACAAACTGGAAGGAAAACGTGTAGCAGGAGGAGCTGGGGGATGACTGTGTCCGTAAAGTGCTTCAGATCCCAAGAGTGACCCACAGCACATGTCAACAGTCATGGTGACTCACCCTGGGGAGGCAGAGGCAGGCAGGCAGGCTGGTTGGCCAGCCAGCCTGCTTGGTGAGTTCCAGGCCAGTGAGACAGCTTATCTTAAAAAGATATACAGTGCCTGGGGAGCATCATCTCAGGATATTCCCTGATCTGTGTGTGTGTGTGTGTGTGTGTGTGTGTGTGTGTGTGTGTGTGTGTGTGTGTGTATGTGTGTGTATATACAGAGGGAATATATGTTTGGTGTGTAAGTATATATTTGTGTGTGTGAGCAGGTAAACAGTTTCAGAATTCTGGGCTCAGGATTAAAAGAGTTTGCCATCAAGTCTATTTACCCGAGTTCAAGCCTTAGGACCCACATAGTGGAAGGAGAGAACCATTTTTTCTAAGTTGTTCTCTGGCACACACACACACACACACACACACACACACACACACACACACTGGCATGCATCCTCCCACAAGTTACTGTATTGATTTTTTTTTTAATTTAAGAATACAGAGCAAGAAAGATTGAGATTAAAAATGGAAAGACTTGTTGGCCAAAAATGTGTTTGTGTCGACATATAGTATTAGAGAGCAGCTTTATATATTTATGTAGCAATTTAATAGGAGACAAAAATGTGGCCAATATCAATGGGTCTTTTCTGCATTAAACTGGCATGGCTTCATGTATAAACTGACCAGTTTTCACAGTTCCTTAGGTCTATTTAAATTGGGAGAACTTCTGACAAGCCCCCCAAGTCCATCCTTTTTCATTAATTTTAATACACAAAAGTCTATCTATACCATGCTGTGTGGCAAGAGACGGAGTCCACACCCATGACTTGAAAACGTGGTGAGTAAGTGGAGTTAATTCTCCTGCAGATATTTCCAAATATTATTGCAGGTTTCACAACTGCCCCTTTTAATAATGTGCTAACAGGGTTTCTCTTCAATGGAAACATTAGGGGGAAAAGTTGAAAGCCTTATATAAAATGCTGAAAAGAAAACCCTTGGGTAGGCTTTCTCAATTTGAATTCTTACCTGTCAGTAGGTACAAGATCTTGTTTGTGTGTGCATGCGTGTGTGTGTGTGTGTGTGTGTGTGTGTGTGTGTGTGTGTGTGTAGGTGTATGTGCTTTAATGTGTGTGTGCACATGTGCCTGTGGATACATGTGTGAGTGTGAAGGCCAGAGGTCAGTGTCTGGCGTCTCCCTCCATTGATCTCCATTGTATTTTTTTTGTGGCAGGTTGCTTGCTGGGCCTGGGGCTCATCTCATTGGTTATACTTGCTGGCCAGGGAACTCCAGGAGTCACTTGTCTCTGCTCCCCTGCCTCCAGCTCTGGGGTTACAGATGGGCACCATTCTGCAGTGCTTTTATGTAGGTGCTGGACTTCAGACTCAGACGCTCATGCTCGTACAGAGACACTGTTCTAACCCAGCCGTCTCCCCAGCCCACATACGGAATCTTAAACTCATTAACCACATCCAAACACATCACCTCCAACCTGCAGTCATAGCAATTTCCTTTACTTTGCTTTTATTGAATCTTCCAGTGATGGAGTTTTCTTTCATCTGTGCAGTGACCATGTTGAGCCTTTTCTGGTTACCCGAGCTCCCCATAACCCAGACAGTTCCTTCTCCCCTGAAGACAGCAGCCCTTCCCATCTCCAAGGTGATCTCTTCTACTACCTTTCCCGTAGTGTTCGTTACAAAGCTCTGATGGTTTAAAGCAGAAACTCAAAAACCTCAAAGCAGAAACCACTAGCTCAAATCCAGAATGAGGGCAAGTTGTCTCCAGACTTCAGGGCTCCCCTGTAGTCAGGGCAGGGGAGAGGTGTCTTTTGGTGACTGACCAGGCATCTCTGGTGACACTTGTCTGTCTTCAGTATCTGTTATTCTTCTTTCTTCCCCCTCCATTGCTCTCCACAAGTAGCTTCTCTATCACAGTCCGTCGTAACTTGCTTCTGAAATGTTCCTCACGGGCTCACATTTAAAACCCCAGTGTCCTGCTTATGGGTCTGTTTTGAAGGTCTTCAGAGTTTTGGGGATCTGGAGGCTGGTCCTTAGTCATTAAGGGTACATCTGAAGGTTAAGCCCACCGTTGGTTCCAGCCCTCTGGTGTTTGCTGATCCACCATGATGGGTCAAGCCTCCCAAGCAGACAGCAGCTACACCTTTTCCACTGTCATGGCGGAATCCCTCTGAAATCCCTCACGAGACAGAATGAACGTCCTCTCATCATTTGTGTCCACCAGGTATTTTGGTCACATCAACAGGAAAGTAGCTAGTCCACTGTGTTCCATTCCATGGCACCTGATAAAAAGCAGTTTGGGGGAGAAAGGGTTTATTTGGATTACAGGTTGCAGGGATACATTTCTTCACTGTGGGGAAAGCATGGCGGCAGGAAGAACGAGCCTTCTCAGTCAGGAAGCAGAGAGTCAACAGCAAGTTGTAAAACCTCCAGGCCTGGCCCCAGGGGTCCATTTCCTCCAATAAGGTTCCATCACTTAAAGGTCCTGCAGACTTCCCAAACAGAGCTATCAGTGGCAGGGTGTTCAAACAGGGAGCCTGTGGGAGACTTTTCACATCCAAACCACAAGAATGTTTGTGATGCCAAATGCAGCTCCAGCTACTTAATCTTTCCCCCACACACTCATGTCCTCGGTTTCCCATTGACTGACTGACCAGGATTGAGGCAGATGCTCAAAACCCACTGATTTATCTCTCAGTTGTGGGGTGGTCCGCTCTCTCCCGCTTCTGTAAATGGTGAATTTAGATCACCTTCCCATGCACATTTGACCTCTTACCTACCCTCCACCTCCTGGGCTTGGCTCCTTGTTGCTGTGTTTCTTCAGAGATCGACAGTTTTGCCCCTTTTAGAATTTTAATACTTTCTGGTTTTAGTCATTCTTGGCTGGAGCAGGCTTTAGTCTTAAGTAGACAAACATGGGACATGGAGGGGTGGCTCGGTGGTTAAGAGCGCTTGCTGCTCTTCCAGAGGACCCAAGTTCAGTTCCCCACACCCATATGGTGGCTCATGACCACTGAACTCTAGGGAGCCCAATGCCTTCTTCAGGCTTCTATGGGGACCTGCCTGCTCACGCCTATACATACAGACACAGACACACATACAAGCACAAACATAAAAATCAAACCTTCAAAACAGACAAGTGTGTCTACTTATGCTCGCTCGAATTTAAACAGTAGACACATACTGTTTTTAGTATGGCATTGTTGGCCAGATGACCATTTTCTATTGAGATAATTCTGGTGATTCAATAGCAAACTGCTCCGTGTGTGTGTGTGTGTGTGTGTGTGTGTGTGTGTGTGCAGGAGCATGTGCTGTGCATTGTCACGGCTTGCCTGTGTCACTGAAGCTGAACCTAGAGCAGAGAGGAGAACAGCTCGTAGAGAGGTAGGCTTAGCATGGCCAGGTGCCCTGAGCTTCCCACCTGGCCAAGAAGATGATGAAATCCCCAGTGTGCAGAATGATGTGAGGAATAAATGTAAAGAATCTTCTGGAAGGAATGGCAGTCCCTCAAAGGGTACAGATCACCAGCAGCCAGACACAACTGATGCAGCCCACAGTAGGTCTGACTTCTTTGATTTACAACCCAGGCATAAGAAAACCAACTTTATTTCCTCATTATCCCATTGTCAAATTAATACCTTGACCTCAATTTAAACTTGGTAGTATGTGTGTGTGTGTGTCATGTGCATTGTGTGTGCCTATGTGTGTGTTTGTGCCTGTGTGTGTGTTATTTGTGTGTGTATGTGTGTTATGTGCATTGTGTGTGTTGTGTATGTGTGTGTGTGTGCCTGTGTGTATTAGCCAGCAGTCATGAGGAGGTCAGAGGACAGCCTCAGGTGCTGGTCTTCACCCTCTACCGTGTTTGAGGCAAGGTCTGTCTGGCCCTCCAGAGATTCTCTTGGCTCTGTCTCCCACTTCACGGTAGGAGTGCTGGGATCACAGATACATGCTACTGCTCCAGCTTTGTGGATTCTGGAAATCCACACTGGGGTCTGCCTGCTAGCATAGTGAGTACCCTATCCACTAAGTCAGCTCTCCAGCTCCCTTTAAGATAATTTAAAACAGTCTCTCAAACATCTCATATTCGATGCTCTGAGTACCTTCTCTTCCCGTAATAAAAACCGCTTTATCCCTTATGGTTATTTATCCAGCTCTATAGAAATCAATCTCAGTGATTGCTTCTTGGGCATCTTTTCATATTTGCGCTCAACTGACCGTTTCTCTGTTTAGAATAGAACCGCATATCCAATGGTATCTGAGACCATTTTCAAAACAGACCTTTTATTAAGTACCTTCTCGGTGTAATTCAGTGAAGCTTGAGAGAGCGGTGAAAGGTGCCTTTGCTTTTTACAGTGCTCTTTCTCGCAACCCTCGTGTCCTCTGACAGCTCAGGGAGTCCTGTGGCCTTCTGGTGTGTTCAATCTAAAAATGAGCTTGCAGAAGAGGAACTGGTGCATTCTGGGGAATTAAGTAACAAAGTGTTCTTGCTTCCCGGTAATATTTGGGCAGGTTACAGAGTACATCGTGTCCCAATTTAAATATGGAAAATCTCTACATTTATTATGACAGTTTTCTAGAAGGGAGTTGCAAGATCTGTTCTAATATACATCTGTGTGTTACAGTAATTTTCTTATCTATATGAGAAGTGCTTACTATAATTGGTATGATATGCTGTGTGGGATAGCCTTGGCCTTGTGGCTGATAAATCTTCCATGCAATTATTATTGGGAGAGTCTCGGGCAATGAGATCTATGGCAAAGAAAGCAAGCCAGATGCAATTTACAGTAGCCGTGCTGTGAGGCGATGATATGAGACTCTTCAGAAGAGGTCTACTAGGAACAGCTGTCTCACTCTGGGTCAGCTCAGGGAGTACAGCTGTGGCCAGGATGGTGAGTCTGCCAGTCCACGCAAGAGAGGGGATCCCTACAACGATGGACAGCTAAACTAGGGGTTCCTTCCTGGAAGGCATTCTGCCATTGGGCTCTGACATAAGAGCAGAGAGAGTCCTGATTCCCCAGGGAAAGGAGTGGTGTTGATTCTCCCTTCATATCATAGCCAAGCAAAGACAAACTCAAGCTCACCAGGAGGAGACTCGCAGAATACTTGGGAGAAATCTAGCACACATCTGGAAACCTCACTCGGATGACTTTCAGTGCTGCAGAGGGAAACCTGAGGCCTGGGAGTGGGTACAGCTGAGTTGGTAAAGTGTTTGCCACCCAAGTATAAGGGCCTGGGTTGTGGCCTCCAGAATCCACATGAAGAGGGCTGGTATAGAGGAGCACACTGCAGTGCCATCACTGGGGAGGTAGTCAGGAGGATCCCAGGAGCTTGCTGGTCAACCAGTCTGGCTGAATTGGTGAGCTCCAGGCTATGCTAGAGGCCCAGTCTAGAAAAAAAAATGTGGTGTACAGCAATTGAAGAGGCCACCTGATGTTGACCTCTGGCCTCCAGTTGCAGGCACACACATGCTGTGGGTTCAGGTGTGTTCCCTAACATTGATGTGCTAGCATCCAACCCCCCTCTGAGGGTCAGTGTTCACTGTTAACTTGGTGGTTTGGGTACAGGAACTCACCCCCCAAGGGTGTTGGTAGAGATCAGGGTGACTCTGTTATTAAGTCAAAATGTGCCCGAGGAATGTCCAGCAAAGCCTCCAGGAGCCCAGGCACAATTTTACCTAACCCACAGGAACGTACTGCTAATTATTTTCCTTTCCTATCACAGAGAGAATGACCAAAGCATTAAATTTTATTATTGCAGGGTCTGATTTTAAAGTATTTCAGTTCTCTGAGGTCTGCCAGACATTGGGTTATACATTTGCACAGTGATTCAAAGTTTGGATCCATGAGGCTGGAGGGATGGCTTCTCAGTTAAGAGCACTTGTGTTTGCCGAGGAATCAGGCCAGGTGTCTCACAACTGTCTGTGATTCCAGCTCCAGGGCACCTGATGCCTTCTTCTGGCTTCTCTGGGCACTGCACACCTGTGCATATAGCCATACATTGATACACGCACACAAAATTAAAAATAAAGTTTGGAAGTCTCAATCCTGTCTCCATAGACCTGCCATTGAGACTAAGGATCTGCTTGAGGTCACCTTTCTGGTGACGTCGTTGATAAATTGAGATGTCTTTCTCTCCAGATCACTTAATTTTGTCCTGTAGTTCTGTTCTACTAAAACAGGGCTGTACAAAGATGCACTACTGTTTGCTGATTCATTCATTTGCAAGGTTGGAGTAACGACTGCCAGAGCCCGGGCCCAAGGGTTTTACTATCGCTTAATCACTTTATAACATGAAACTGTGGGATGAATGTAACAGTTCCAGCTTTACAATGTGATGATGTGCCTTGTCCAGTCCAGTTCCAGACCCTCAGCCTGCAGAACACTGGCCTGCACTGCCGCTTCCTTTGATTCACACAACTCCTCTCTAGTCTCAGGTGACCCATCGCCTAAGACACTATTCCTTGACCTTGGCATCTGAATGAAACTTGGTGAGACTTTGTGAGATGGTCCCATGCCTTGTACCTTACGTTGTCTGATGTGGTGCCATACTCTTTTTATGGGTGTGTGGGGGGGGTAGCAGTGGTGGTGGGGGCTAGTGGTATGTGTTTGGGTCTGGGTATATGTGTGGTTAGAGGTGAGCTTATGCGCAGTGCCTATGTGGAGATCAGAGGACAGCGTTGGGTGTCAGTCCTCAAGTGCTTATTTGAGACATCTTTTATTAGCCTTGACCTTCATGTAGGCCCAGCTACCATGCCAGTGAGTTTCCAGGGATCCCCTGTCTCCATCTCCATCCCCAGCTGGGATTACATAGAAAGACGCTGCAGCCAGCTTTTCAGATAGGCCACGAGTATCCAAATTCAGGTTCTTTACAGACTAACCACACCCCAGCCTTCGATTTGTTTCTTGGTTCCTTTTGGTTGCTTATTGCCTTTGGGCTTTCCTTCGTAGATTAGATGACTTAGTCAGCAATAGACCCTTGTGGCCAGATAGATGAAGTTGTTATTTATTAATTCTATTCATTTTGTAGTCTGGGATAGATAGAACTCTCAGTAGAGGTAGTAGAAGTAATTGTTTGAACTTATTTTTATTTTCAGTGTGTGTGTGTGTGTGTGTGTGTGTGTGTGTGTGTGTGTGTGTGTGTGTATGTGTGTTTGTATACACATATATCTGCCTGCAGTCGTGTACTAGCTCAATGTGAAAAATTAATATAATTTATGTGTGCTTATAAACAGCAGCAGTCCTCTGGGTATCCCAGATCCAGTTTATAGAGTTGAGGTAGGCTTGCTTTTATTTGTAATTAAAACTGCAGGAATTTTTGATTAGCTATTGCTCACACTTCAGCGCTTCTCTGAATATTTCTCGGGCCTCTGATGGTGGCTGCTAGGCAGGTGCAGATGAACGTGAAATAATGTGCATGGATAAGCACATTTTTTGATAACTGAGAGCTTTCCTGTACTCAACTGAAGTTCAAACAACTTGGAACGAATAGGCAGAACCAACCAGATCTCAAAAGTGCTGCTGGGTGTAGGATTTGGACAAGGTCAAACTGACTTTATTGCTCCATGGCTCGGTGGTTTCCACTTAAATCTCCAATAAAATAAGCATGATGTCTAATTTCTCCCTGGGAAGCTCTGTTCCACACCCTTTATCTCTGATATAACATCCATGAGTTTAGCTTCCAGAAAGAACTGGTTGGTTTGAATGTGGGACCATGAGAACAGCCATAGGCTCCGAGGTAAGCAACAGCCTTGGTAATTACCTCGTTAGAGAAACTGGCTTTCTGACAGGGAGGCTGCAGGCTCTGCTCTATGTTCAGAACTGAATCCGGTTCTCTACTGAGAAGCTCCAGGATGAGTTCTCATCCCTGGAGCCTGGGGTTGTATTTTTGTGACTTGATGTCTCTCTGGTACACACATCGTAGGGATGTTATCCAAGACAGCTAAGGAGGTGATCATCATTGGCTGGTATTCTGACCATTTCCAGAGGCTGCAGTAGTCTCCAGCTACCAAACAGAAGCCACTGGAAACAGGGTTTCCCCTCTTTGGTCTTTAAAGTTCCCTACATGGACTTGTTCTGTGAAATACACACAGTCAACAACTGTTGACTGCTGAAGTTCCCCCAGAGAAGGAGGGAGTGGAGACTGTCACTAGTCATTTGTTTGCAATTTTCCATGATTGCAGATGCCCTCAGGGTCTCCCAAAGGGCTAGAGTTTATAGCCGGGGAGGTTAATTGAAGGGGACTTCATCTATGCAGTTATGGGGACGCCATCATCCACACTCTGTGAAGGTTTTCTTATGGTTTGGCCTTTTTTTTTGTTGTTGTTCTTGATGGTTTTCCAGTCACCTATTCTCCTACCAGACCCCTTTCCATCCTCGATAAGTAACCCTGAAAAGTGCATTGTTTTCCTAGGGTGCACTTTGATAGAGCCGTTTGGTAGGTTGTTGTTGGGGCCTTAGGAGGAGGGGCAGATGTTGTTTATACTGCCCCAGGGAAGACATTTTCCCCACAGATACATTTGAAGTGTGGGTAGTTGGCAGTGTAGGTTAGGGGTGAGATCAAAGGCTACTTTAATATTGAGGATTTGATAGGGATGTATCAAGTAGTATCCAGAGAGGAGGCTGTCCTGTTCAAAATGTTGCTCAGATGATCTGAACACCATACCGTTAGCCCAAGGAATTCTGAAGGTCAGCTTCAGTTTTAGGACTCTGCTGATGGAGGAAGGAACTGTAGATAGTCACACTGAGGTCAAGGAACTGTAGATAGTCACTCTGAGGTCAAGGAACTGTAGATAGTCACTCTGAGGTCAAGGAATTGTAGATAGTCACACTGAGGCCAAGGAACTGTGGATAGTCACACTGAGGCCAAGGAACTGTAGTTAGTCATACTGAAGACAAGGAACTGTAGATAGTCACACTGAGGTCAAGGAACTGTAGATGGTCACACTGAGGTCAAGGAACTGTAGATGGTCACACTGAGGTCAAGGAACTGTAGATAGTCACACTGAGGTCAAGGAACTGTGGATAGTCACGCTGAGGCCAAGGAACTGTAGATAGTCACTCTGAGGTCAAGGAACTGTAGATGGTCATACTGAGGTCAAGGAACTGTAGATAGTCACACTGAGGTCAAGGAACTGTAGATAGTTACACTGAGATCAAAAGAGTGTGTTTCATCAGTATTAGTTACTTTTCTCATGACTGTGGCAAGAGACCAGACAGAAGCAACTTAAAGGAGGGAGGGTTTGAGGACACAGCCCACCATGGTGGGGCAAGTATGGAGGCAGGAGCAGGAGGCAGCTGGTCACAGTGAACTCACAGGCAGGAGGCAGAGAAATGAATACTGGTGCTCAGCTCACTTTCTCCTTTTTATTCCATCTTGGACCCCAGCCCACAAGTGGTGTTACCAACACTTAGGCTTGACCTTTGCACCTCAGTTAACAACCTGGAAACTGTGAGTGAGTATTACCAGCTGTTTTGTATATTATTTACTTTTCTCAATTTGTACGACTGAATTTAGCAACCAAGTCACAGACATGCCCAGAGGTGTGTCTCCTAGGTGATTCTAGAGCCTGTCAAGTTGACCATCAGTATGAACCACCACACTGACCAACACTGGAGTTCTCTGGAAAGTGGGAAGCAAGAAGAGAGAGAAATGGGAGGTGGGGAAGAAGGATGCGGGGAAAGAAAAAAGGGGGATGAAGGGGGAGGGAGGAGAAGACAGACAAAGACACAGAATGAAAATACGAATTAATGCAGGAGAACTCAGACCTGCACCCACTGTTGCAAGAATATGAACTATTCTTTGTAATTATTGTAGCTCTACTGGAAATGCTATAATCCAGTTGGCTATGATACAGGTAAGGAATATATGGACCATGAAGATCAACTAATTATCAGCTACAGATGTTGAGAACTACTTGCAGACTATGACAGCAGAATAATGACGTGTTCACTGTTCCTGTTCCATATCCAGTCTCTAATAAATACCAGAGCATATGGAACTTTCTTCAGGAATGTTCTATAGCCCCCAGTTTTCAGGTTATTTACTACCTGTTATTACCTGGGGCTAACCTCAGGTGTCTGTAGACCTGGCATCCCTATTTCAGTATGAAACATGACTTCTAAGTGGTCAGTTTAGTCTGAGGAGACAAGTTGTCTTGGGAGTGTGTCTGACCCCAATGGAACCATATAGACTAACTCTTAGGCTGTTTGTGTCTCCCAAGACTGGATACTTTGTGGCGCTATGAAAGAAGGCTTTTTGGATGGACATTGTCACTGAGCTGCTTCCCCTCCGGGACCCCAGAATGTGTCACTCTTCCTTGTACCTGGAACATGTGTCTAAGTGTTCTAGTGGTTGCTGTGTGCATTACCTTTCCCATTGCTGCAAGCACATACCCGACAAGAAGCAATTTCAGGCAGGAAAGGTTGGTTTTGGTTGACAGTATGAGAAGGGAAGCAAGGATGGGTGTGAAGGGTGGGTGATGAGCATGTTGCCTCTATAATCAGGAAACAGAGGATGAACAGGAAGTGGGTCCAGACTCTGAAATCTCAAGGCCTGCTTCAATGACCCACTTCCTCCAGCCAGGCTCTGCCTCCTAAAGGTTCTACAACCTTTGCAGACAGCACCACTAGCCAGGGACCAAGGGTTCAAACACATGAGCCTGTGGGGGAGATTCACATTCAGTCCACTGTGAGGGTAGGGTGAGCTCAAGCATCGGGTCTTCATTCATTCCTTTATCACTTATTCGTTGAATATTCATTGAGAGCATTTACTGATTAAGTACTGAGGATACCATGGTGAGCCGAAAGGACAGGAGTCTGTTCTCGTGGGCTGTCCAGGCTTCTGAGAATGAGGAGACAGAAAGGAAGTGGTGCCCTAATGAGGGGATAGTTGTAAATGGTGCACATCTCCTAAGGGAAGAATGGTTGGTAACCTGTGAGACTTGATCCGCTGCAGGGAATCTGGAAAGTCTCCTTGTCAGGATCCAAAATGTGAGGGAGGGGAACTTACTCAGAAAAAGGAAGGTGCTGTGCGGAGGCCCTGCTCTCAGAGGAACTGAGCAGAATGCAGAGACTATGCATAGTTTGTGAAGAATGGGGCTGTAACATAGATCTTGATGAGGGAGGATTATATAAATACTTAACTCATGTTAAGATGAACGGGAAAGTACTGAATGGTTTTACGTGGAAGTAAGTGTCTGAATTCTGATTGGGGAGAAAAAACCATTCTGTTTGTGGGGTGGTGAGCTGATTGAAAAGTTAGGCATAATGTGCATGGGAGATTAGTTTTAATAAACTAGTAAAATCTGCACAAGAGATGGCAGTATTTCTAACCAGTATATTAATAGGACAGTTGTGAAGAGATAGATGATTCCAACCCTGTGTAGGGATAACATGGATGCCGTTATGATGATTGGCTATGAGATGGATACTCAGTTTCAGTGAGTAATGTTCTCATGAACGGAGAACAGATGGAGACGGGACTAGGTTCTTATGGATTTGTGGTGCAGATCAAGAGTGTAAGCTTGAGTGTGCTAAATCTGAGTAGTTCTTGGACATCCAAGAACTCATGGCTGCTAGAAACAGCAAGGGATGGAGAGGATGAGAGAAGGAAGCGGCATGATTGGTTGGTGATGTCTGATATTCGTAGGAAGGGGCGGGGGTAGGGGGTAGAAGAAAGTAGCATGAGTGATTGGTGATGCCTGTCACTGATATGGAGGAGATTTTCCTGTTGTATATTACCATTGCTTCCCCAGTGCTAGGCCTTCTGATGGTTAGCTTTTAAAGACTTATTTGAAGCATGGTTTGCCATTATATGAGTTTTCCCTCCTGGGATGAAGGAGTCATTTGCTTTTTATTTCTACATCTGTGATGTATCTGTAGCCAGGTTATTTTGCCAGGGTCTTCTGTGTGTTTCGGGGCCATCTGATACAATGGCAGAACACAGATTAAATAGAATCCATTTGCTGTTGGCCTCTGCCATACATACCTATGCAATTTGGTCATTGTGGCCTCTTTTTCCTCTGTAAGGGAAGAAGTCAAGCTAAGTCTTCTAGATATTTAGTGATCCTGGCTACTAATCTGAATCTCTATTGAGTAGTTTGGGGGATGGATGGGAATATGTTTTTCTATGTAGAAAGTAATCTTTGGTCATATTGAATACCTCACATTTGAAATGCTTACACAACATGAACTCAAATTATTCATCCTTTAGCAACCCCCTTTCAGCTTACTATGTCTGGAAGTTTAAAAATAGGAGTGCTAGAAAGATCTCTAAAGTTCTAGCTGTGTTGCATGGGCCCCTGCAGTCTTTAATAGGCCATTGAGATGGATTCTGGTGTGGCACCTTGGGAGGAGAAGAAGAAAGTGTTATGATTGATTAGGGGTCTCAATTGTTGTGGGCAGGGGAAGAAGAAAGTAGCCTGATTGATTGGTGATGTCTGTCATTGGCTAGGAATGGAGAGGCTGGGAGAAGAAAGGACCGTGATTGATTGGTGATGTCTGTTGTCAATATCGGCGATGTTGTTGTAGATCATTGGTGTGATTGTGTCATGCTTTGTTTTGAGATCTGGTTGTGTTTTTCCTGCTGACATCTGAGCACAGTCCAAGAGGGCTTAAACAAATAGTTACAGATTATATTTTCTCAGACATGCCTGAGACTAAAAATTTCCAGTCTTTTGTTGTCATGTGTTCTATTATCATTTCCCATAATTTGGTAGGGTAATAGGAGTTGGCTGACTGCATATCTAGTTAACTATTATTTTTCATTACTTAGCAGTTCTTGCAAATATGTAAAATGTGCACTTTTCTGCATATACTTATTGTGTGTGTGTGTGTGTGTGTGTGTGTGTGTGTGGTGTGAGTGTTGTACCTGTTCATGTGTGCACACATGTACGCAAATGCTTGTGTGTAGAGACCAGAATTGAAGGTGATTGTCTTTCTCAACCACTCTCCATCTTATTTCTCGAGACATGATCTCACTGTAACTGCAGCTCACTCGTCAGCTAGACTGGTGAGCTTGCAGGCTCCGCGACTCTGTTCACCTCCATCTCTCCTACACTGGTGGGTTGCAGGTGGTGCAGCTGCATCGGGCTCTTTGCATGTAGTCTGGAGATCTGAACTCGGGTCCCCATGCTTGTGTAGTGAGCACTTAATCAGTGGAGTCACCTCCCCAGCTCCCACACACAAGGGCAGTCCATTATCTTTGTCATTTGAGAAGCATGGTGGCACTTGGGGTTAATCTTCAGGACTAGAGCGTCTAGGACATGAAGTCCTTATGTATCACCTGGGGACCTTGTTAAAACCTAGACCCCTGGGCTGTATTCCTAGGGAATCGGGGTGCTGATCAACTGCCCTCTTCTCAGCCTTGTTTAAAGGCAAAGATGGGGGCCACACCCCAAGGGTGCCTACTGTGGGTGATTGAAACTGTTCCTCAAGTCTTTCGCATGAGATGCTTTTCTTAGGATTTGTTTCTTTTCCCTAAGGGTAGAATGCAGAAAAAAAAATTACCTGTTGATTGAGATCTTTGGTTAATTATATCCCAGACAATAGAATAAGATACACTGGTTCCCAGAATTCTCAGTACATACTATAGAATGTAGTTACTGATGTTTAACTCTTGTTTTATTATATTACCAACAGGATGCTTGCTTGCTCTGGGAAGTGCATAAAACAGAGTAAGGAAGTAGCCCATGCTGAACCTCACACTTTGCATTTGCTAATAGTCACAGTTGTTTGGTACGTGAAGTTTTAGACTTGTATATATCCTGTCATCTGTCTGTGTATACCCCCAAAATACACAGCAAGGCGTCCACTAACTTTCTTCCCTTCAGTTATCAGAAGAGTCTAAAACTGTCTCCAGCCTCCACTGAGCCTCTCCCCCGCAGCCTTGGGTGGAATCCCATTTACACACATCTGGAGTTGAGGTGGGGCAACCCAGAAAATCCCCGCCCCCTCACACCACCACCAAGGATGACTCAGAGGACATGGGAAGGCAAGACCTAGGGGTCGTTATCGTTTTGAACTGAGAAAGATGTGCACTGGGGGATTCAGAGGCACTGTAGGAGAGCTTTATTAATTCATCTGTTAGAGCAGTGAAGTGTGAAATAATGCTCTTTGACCAATGCAGAGGTGCAGAGTGCAGCCCTGCTGCTCATCCCCCGAAGGTTCTGTGGAAACTTCTTTTGCAGCAGGCACCAGTGGCATATTATGGTAATAGACTTCTGTCATTATCTGTAGACCTCCATTATTGACGAGACGGCTCGGAATAGCATGGCTGCATCATCTGGATATTGAGAACACCAGGATTTATTTCCTGTGGCCTAAGTTACTTTACCGTTAGGATTTCTTATAAAGCTTGTTTAATGAAATAATTAGAAACAAATTGCTCGCATCCGCATTGGCAGATAAGCTGCTTAACAAATCGCTGCTCCACAATCGTTCCGGATTGAACTTCTGGAAAAATACCCATATAGACTCCTGTCAGGAAGGATGAAGACCATATAGGTTTTAAACTTAATACTGGGTAATCTTCTCATAGTGGTTGAGCTGTTCTTAATAAGCTTAGGCTCTGCAATTAAGACGTTTGGAAATGGGGTGAGACAGAATGCGGGGAGGTTTCCTTGTGTATAATTAATTTCCGAGGTGGCAGGTGCTGTTTTCTCTGGCTAGGGAATGCTCTACTCCTGCTGGATCCCATCCAAGTCTGAGGGACAGAGGATTGGTTCATTACACCCTCTGCCCCTCATCCCCACACCCACCTGTGACCTCCCCATGACAGAAGGAGCAATTGAATGCTAAACTTGGCAGATGGGAGCTAAGAAGTTGAAGCTGCTGATGCTGTGGGCTGTGAGACTTTCCATAAGAATACAGATCGTGGCCGGCAGGATGGCTCAGTGGGTAAAGTGCTTGTTGAATTAGGTGTGAGTTTGAGCAGCCCCGGAAGTCACAGTGGATAGACAGAACCATCTCCCGACCACCATCCCCACCCTACACGCTGCTGCTGCTGCTGCTACTGCTGCTCTGCTGCTGCTGCTGCTGCTGCTGCTAATGATAATGCTAGAACCATGTGGTTTAGTGGCTGTAATTTAGTACGACTATTCGAAGTTTGTGTTAGTTACTTGTCTCGTGCTGAGACAACATACTTGGCACTTCAAGAGCTCTTAGCTCTTCATTTGGAAATCCATTCATTTGAGATGCTGGCCAAGAGTAGCTGTCCTGCTTGCGACTCCGTCTACCACCCAGCCCTACTCCATAGACTCCCTGCTCAGATGGGTCCTGTGAGAGCAGACCACCCTCTGACCTGGACTTACTCTACATTCTGAGCCCTTACCAGAGAGCAATGTCCTGTCTTTTCATTGTCCTGGTCTTCTAGACACCCTACCCTGTTCCCCTTTTAGGCGTCTTGTATTCATTAGCATGCCCCTTAAATTATATTTGATCTTCAGGTTTCTTTCTTCCTTTCTCCCTTCCTTCCTTCCTTCCTTCCTTCCTTCCTTCCTTCCTTCCTTCCTTCCTTCCTTCCTTCCTTCCTTCCTTCCTTCCTTTCTCTCTCTCTCTCTCTCTCTCTCTCTCTCTCTCTCTTTCCTTCCTTCCTTCCTTCCTTCCTTCCTTCCTTCCTTTCTTCCTTTCTTTCTTTTTTGTTTTTCAAGACAGGGTTTCTCTGTGTAGTTTTGGTGCATGTCCTGGATGTTGCTCTGTAAACCAGGCTGGCCTCAAACTCACAGAGATCCTCCTGGCTCTGCCTCCTGAGTGCTGGGATTAAAGGCATGCACCACCGTGGCCCAGCTTGATCTTCAGGTTTCTGTGTACTTTTTTTTTTCTTTTCCAAATGTCTGTGTGGTATGCACTTGTGGATGCTGATGCTCACGTATGTGGACTCCCTTGTGTGTGCAGGTGCATGTGGAACCTGACACTGATGTCAGGGATTCTTCTACGGTACTTGCCGTCTTATTCACTGAAGCAGAGCCTGTCGGTTGAGCCCAGAACTGGCCCATACAGCTAGCCTCATTAGCCAGCTGGTGTGGGGGAATCTAGTCTGCACCTTTAGCCCTGGTATTACAGGCAAGCTGTCACACCACGTAGGTGGTGCTGGGATTGGAGCTCTGGTCCTCCTGCTTGTGTGGCAAGAGATTTGTTCATTGAGTCTTCTCACTAGCTCCTGTGACCCATCTCTTTTTCCAGATGTCTATTTTAATTAATCAATCAGTAATTGAATAGCTTCCTATATATAATTTATTTTACTTATTATCGTCATTAGTGTGATGGAGCCATGTGGACAGCACATATATAGATACCAGAAGACAGCTGAGCTGGGCGGCGGTGGTGCATGCCTTTAATCCCAGCACTCGGGTGGCAGAGCCAGGTGGATCTCTGTCAGTTCGAGGACAGCCTGGTCTATAGAGCGAGATCCAGGACAGACACCAAAACTACACGGAGAAACCCTGTCTCGAAAAACCAAAAACAAACAACCAAACAAAAAAGCAGAAGACAGCTGAGAGGACTGAGTTCTTTCCTTCTACCAGGCAGGTCCTAGGGATGGGACTTAGGTCAGCAGGATTGATGATGGAAGCCATTACCCAATGGGCCATCTCATCCAAGCTTTCCTGAGACTTAAATGTAGCCATGGACTGCCCCATCCCTGCTGTCAGTGCTCAGGATACCCAGCCCTCCTGAAAGCCTCCCTTCTCTGCACGCTCCACGTAAGAACTCCGCTCTACCTTCAAGGTCCACCCCAGATCTCTTCTCCTTGGCCACAGTCACGATGCTCTTTCCTCTCTCATTACATTTGTATTCATTCTCTAGATCTTCACATTTAGCTTTTAGAAGACGCATTTGTTTTTATGTGTATGAATGTTTGCTCACATGCATGCATGTGCACTGTGCATGACTTGTGCCCACAGAGACTAGGAGATGGTCAGGTCCCCTGCAACAGGACTCCCTGAGTTCTGGGAACTGAGCCTGGGTCCTCTGCAAGAGTAGCAAGTGCTGCTAATTTCTGAGCCATCTTTCCAGCCCCTCATTAAGCTTTGAATGTGTGCAAATAGCTCTCACTAAACTGTACGGTTAAAATAGAGGATGAGCGTCTTAGGCTAATTCCAGTTTCTGTTCCTTACAAAATTTACTAGGTTTAGGTTCTGAATATTTCAATATAGGCTTGCACAGAGGCATGTGCTGTAGGTATACAGACCAATACAATGAACAGGGAAGAGCGGGCCGCATGAGAGGAGGAAGAAGGACTGATATATGGAGACAGAACTCAACCAGGAAGACGCAGTAGTACCCCAGGAAAGAACATAGTTTGAGGAGGAGGACTCTACTCCTCAAAGCTCAGAACATATCTGGGTAAAACCATGTATTTTTAAATAATGGCCAGAGGATACAGTAGACATTCTATATACCAGATTGTATATGAGAGAACCCACTGGTCCATTCAGATACAAGACATGCCTATTGAGTGCTTACCAAGTGCCAGACACTGTAAATGTGATCTAGTGATATTTCAAACAGGTTTGAACTTAACTTCTAATGTGGTCTTCATTGCAACTTCTACATCCCTTCTGACCTCTCAAACACTATAAGACTTAAAAAAATTATTTATTTTTTTGAACATGGTAAGACTTTTAATATAAATTTTTTTTGGTACATGTGTCAAGGGCATGTGGAAGTCAGAATCCATGCTATTTTACCTGGCATTGAAGAACATGTAGTATTCATTTGAATGGAAATCAAAAATACACACAAGGAAGCAGATAGAAGTGAAAATACCTGCTGCTAACTGTGAGGACCAGAGTTTGATCTAGGAGACCTGCATGATAGAAGGAACTGATTCTTGCAAATTATCCCCTTGCACATGGAGCACATAGCACATGGCATATGCACCCCCAACACACATGTATACAAAATAGAGATCTGTCTGCACACAGACAGATGGATAGGCACATGATAATGTGATAAGCACACACCCATGGCTGAGTGTGTGCCTTCTAATTTAGGGATGTAGCTACAGAGCAGGGGCTACATTATTCCCCTCTCTCATACCTTTTGATGAGATGTTTGAATATGCACATTATTTACAAATGACAGCTTGAAAGAGTCCTGTTGGGAAGAGGTGTGGGTCTGACTTTCAGTCCCTGACCGATGGCTTGTTGTAGCAAAGTTATATAAAAGCCCATTACACTTCTCTGTATTAGTAGGTAGAGGTCTTAGCTGATTGGACACAGTCACTTCTCTTGGACCACATATAGATGCTTAAACATCCTGATACTTGTTCCCTGGCAGAAATGTGTGTGTGTGTGTGTGTGTGTGTGTGTGTGTGTGTGTGTGTGTGTGTGTGTGTATGTGTATGTTGTTGTTGTTTTCCCTCAGATAACAGCCAGCTTGGTTTTGGAGACAGGGTCTCTCATTGGCTTGTTCCTTACTAATTAGGTAGTGTGGCTGGCCACTGAGCCCCAGGGATTCACCTGTCCCCATCTCTCTAGTGTGGAGATTACAGGAGCACACTCAGCTTTGGATGTAGGTTTTCAGATGAAGCTCAGGTCCTAGTGGTTGTGAGGCAGGCACTTTCCTGGCTGAGCCATTACCCAGCTCACCTAGTGGAGACCTTCTATTGAGAAGCAAAAGATTTATGTTTCCGCGAGTGGGTGACTGAGGACCCATGTCTTCCAGCAGTGTCCCTGTGGTCTAGAGGGATATTCTGAGGTGGACAATTCACAGGAGCAAATCTCATTGGTTATTTTCAAGTCAATAAGCGTCTCATACATTCCAAGACCCGAAACACCCTCTCTGTCAAACACCATAACTTCTAAGTGAAGAATTAAGCAAAAGAAATGTAATCTTTAAGTCTTACATAGGATTTATTTGAAGGAGGGAGGTGAAACCAAAGAACCCATTTTGATGATCAGGCATTAAAAAGAAATGCCAAAATTACATTAGCCCAACTTTTTAAAGTGACTTCATTAACTCCCTGAAATTGCACGCACATTAATAGGGTTTTTATTATTAATTCCTCTCATTTGTTTATACTTGGCTTTGAAAGAGGTCTTATTATTTCCCAGAGTCTAGCTATGCATAGATGAGTCTCATTAGGCATAATGGAATCTGGCAATTTATCACTCAGATGAAAAGCCTTTTCCACGTAACCTTCATTTAGCCTGTATATCTGGAGGCCCTTCCTTGGCATCAATCAGAGGCACAGTGTAATCCCCGTGATTTCTCAGTAACAGGATCTCCGCGTGGCAAAGCACACCCTTCCCCTTCCCTAGTGTCCAGGAAGACTCAGTTCTTCGGATTCGGGTGAGGTTGTTAAGATCGTAAACAGTCTAGTTGTTTCACTGAGTGCAATCTCATCTTTTCCATCTTTTCTTTCCCAAGCCTTTTCTGGTCCTGTTTCCTCACTGGAGCCTTGTTCTGTTGGAGGAACCATCAGAAATCAATGCCCTTTGCAAATGCTAAGCAGCTCTTTCTTGTGAATGGAACATTAGCCACCTATGGTCTCCTGGGTTTCTCCCTTCGTGACTAATAGGATTGAAATTTCATCAAGGTCTGGAGAGACATCACCCAAACATAGCAGTTTAGTCTTAAGTGGATTTGGGTGTCCTCTGATCCCCCAGATGAAATTCAAAGCACTGTCTGTCCTAAGGTTTGGAACAGTGATGCCCCAGCTGGCTGCTTTTGACCCGACCAACCCTTCTCTGCTAAGGCGGATGGAATAGAAATGAATTTCAACAAACATTTTATTTTTAAATTAAAAAATCTGTGGTATTCTGTATGATGTATGAGGTAAGGGTGCATGTGTCATGACACACCTGTGGCAGTTGAAGGACAATTTGGTGGTCTCAGTTCTCTCCCTCCACCATGTGGGTCCCAGGTGTTGAACTCAGGTAGGTCATCAGCCTTGGTGGCTGGTGCCTTTGCCTGCTGGGCCATCTCTTAACCTGTCACATACATTTCGCTTTTGAAGATTCATTCATTTTTATGTATGTGAGTGTTTGCCCACATGTATGTATGTGTATCACACTGTGCCTGGTTTCCACAGTGAGCAGGAAATGGCTTTGAATCTCCTCGGAGCTGGAGTTACAGGTGCTTGTGCCCTGCCCTGCAGGCGATGGGAACTGAACCCAGGTCCTCTGCAAGAGCATTAAGTACTTTTAGCCATCTCTCCAGCCTCTGAACAAAACAGGCTGAAGGAAGGTACAGACACTAGATAGAACTCTCTCTAGACCATCTTCTGTATTTAGAAATCTGTTTCCTACTCAAAAAATAAACCAAAAGAAAACATTTGAGTGCTGTTTAAGCCACTCAAGGGATTGGCAGGCCCCGGGGGGTACAAAGTGCGATGGATCTGGAGTCCACATTTGGGGGCCTTGAGCCACCTCTGTGTTTTTGGTTTAAAGGCTGGGCTTTTAAGGCTGAGCCATCTCTCAGGTGTTGGAATTGACTTCTCCTTCTTCCGTACTTCCGCCTAGCCCTGTGTTTGCGAGTTTATCGGGCCGGACTGGGGGCAAGGCAGGCACTTGAGGTCAGAACCCCGTGGGAAGTCTCAGCTGCCCTTGCTGCCTTGGCACTCAGATCCAGCGGGCCAGACGGTGATGTTCTTCAGCTACAGGAACGCTTACTGTCCTCTTTGCACCCTCCCCTCCTTTCTGAGCACGGAGAGTCACTTCCACGACCTGCCGCCATCAAGAATTGATGTTTTCAGAGCTATCCTTTTAAAACCTTGGAATTTGCATTGTAACTCGGCTTTTTCCAGATGCAGTTCTTTTCCTTCATGTTTTTGTTATGGTTGTTGTGATGGTGGTGGTTGTGAGATATGGTATATGGTTTCACTGTGTATCCCAGGCTGGCCTCAAGCTCACAATCTCTCATTAAAAAACAACAACAACAACAACCACCAAACCCTGTGCCGGGCGGTGGTGGCGCACGCCTTTAATCCCAGCACTCCGGAGCAGAGGCAGGAAGATCTCTGTGAGTTCCAGACCAGCCTGAGCTACAGAGTGAGTTCCAGGAAAGGCGCAAAGCTACACAGAGAAACCCTGTCTCGAAAAACCAAAACCAAAACCAAAACAAAGCAAAGCAAAACAAAACAAAACAAAACAAAACAAAAAAAAAACCAAACAAAAAAACCAAAAACCAAAAAACCAACCCTGTGTAGTGTCTTGGGTCTATGAACAGATGCTGCAGTGCCCACAATGGCCAGAAGAGGGCGTCAGATATTCTAGAACTGAAGTTACAGAAGATTGTGAGCACCATGTGAGTGCTGGGGACTGGACTCAATCTGGTTTCTTTGCAAGAGCAACAAGTGCTCTCAACCACCGAGCCATCTCTCCAGCCTCTTAAGTACTTCTCATAATACATTTTATCTCAGGAATGAGCTGATGGGAGTATGCACATTCAAACTCTCACAACAGTACTAGGTAGGTCGCTCAAAGCAAAGCACCAGTGACACTTCAGGAGATAAGGTTCCTCACAGTCTCGTTTTAAAGTCAATAAGAAATAGTCAACCAGGCTGGAGAGATGGCTAAGTGGTTAAGAACACGTCCTGCTCTAGCAGAGTACCGGGTTCTGTTCCTGGCACCCTCGCTGAGCACAATCCTCACGGGGCAGTTCACAACCACCTAACCCCAGCTGCAGGGATCCAGTGCTTGTTTCTGCCCTCACAGGCATCTGCACTCAGGCGGAGGTGTGCACACACACGTGCACACAAAGTAAACGTTAAGTCGGGAGCATTTAGCAAGTATTTCCTTACTCACTCATACTTGTTTGCCATATTATATTTGAAGCGCTGAGGGGGTTTATAGACATATGTTTATTTGTCAATATTGGATTCAAATATGCATTGCTCTCTACCCGGCCATATTTAAAAACACGTCCCACTCTGAACATCCTTGATTTTTTTCACTATTGATGCAGGTTGGAGGACGGTAGCTGTGACTCAAAAGGGCCAAACGGGATTGAAAAGCAAGTGAAGATCACTGTTAAAAAAATATGCTCCCTTAACTGTTTTTCACCATTCTGGAGGATTTCATTTGTGAGATGAACTATTCATTTCCCCCTCTTCTTTGAGTATGTCTTTTAATCATGCCACACAGGAACGTGTTTATAAGGGAAATGAGAGGATGCTGTTGAAGGAGACGTTCTTGCAGAAATATTGCCGGTGCACATCTCACGAGGGCATCTGGGGGCTGGCAGGTACACATCAGCTCTTCAGTAATTAAAGCTTTTTGCCATGGTGACTAAATCCGAGAGCAAATGGTTTTTCAAATGGAAAGAAGCTGTAGTTTTCAGGCTGTATTTGTCTAATAAGAAAATTGAGCCGGGCGGTGGTGGCTCACGCCTTTAATCCCAGCACTCGGGAGGCAGAGCCAGGCAGATCTCTTTGAGTTCAAGGCTAGCCTGGGCTACCAAGTGAGTTCCAGGAGAGGCGCAAAGCTACACAGAGAAACCCTGTCTCAAAAAAAAAAAAACAAAAAAACAAACAAACAAAAAAGAAAATTGAGAGGAACAACTTAGGTACATCTATATGTATAAAATAAATGGAAGTCAAATCAAGCAGGAAAAAGGGAGTCTTTATGTCGTTATATGTGTGTAGGGAGACCTTTGATGGATTCAAAATAAGCTTATTTTGTGTTCAGCTCCAAGTTTGAAGTTGGCTATATGCTGAGCCAGCTGTGAGAAAAACCTTCCCTCATCTTCATAGCATGCTTATTTTTCCATCAGAATATAGAGTTAAGATATGTTTTCTTTTTTTTCTTTTTTCTTTTTTTTTTTTTTTGGTTTTTCGAGACAGGGTTTCTCTGTGTAGCTTTGGTGCCTTTTCCTGGAACTCACTTGGTAGCCCAGGCTGGCCTCGAACTCACAGAGATCCACCTGGCTCTGCCTCCCAAGTGCTGGGATTAAAGGCATGCGCCACCACCGCCCGGCAAGATATGTTTTCTTATACTGACTGAATGTAAGGTGAGATTCTAGAATAAAGTGCCCCAGGTACCCACCATATGATAAGCCAGGCTTATAGGTGGGCAGGCATCCTTGCTCTGGCCTGATGCACAGTAGATCCTGACTCAGTGTTCGGGGCATGAACCACGTTGGCATTGCCACTCAGTGTTCACATACACATGAAGCAAGGTCTGTAGCAGTGTGCCTCCCCAGCCGGGAGGGATGCAGCCAGGACCCAGTGCCTCAGAAAGTCAACTTCCAACCGTGTAGCTGTTGGAGAGATAGTCAAATGCATGCTAGGTTTTGGTGATGGTTAATTACTGGAATAAGAAGTAGTTGAAAAGTTGAAAATAACCTTAATGTATTTGCAACAGTTGTTGGGATCCCTCCACCATGGGGGTGTGTGTGTGTGTGTGTGTGTGTGTGTGTGTGTGTGTGTGTGTGTGTGTAGAGCTGGGTTATCTCTGATCTTATTGATGTTACAGTCTGATAAAGCAAATAATAAGAAATATTTTTCTCATAACCTCCCTGCCACGATGTATTGAAATTACATCATTTCTGTGAAATGGCCAAAAATACATAGTCTCAGTGTGATGATGACAAAAAGGTTGAGCAAACCCAAACTGAGTGAAATACAAAATAACTGATATGCTTCCCTCCCTCTTTTTCTTCCATCCTCTTTCTCTCCCTTCCTCCCTTCTTCCCTCCCTCCCTCCCTCCCTCCCTCCCTCCCTCCCTCCCTCCCTGCCTTCTTTCCTTCTTCCCTCCCTCCCTTCCTCCCCTTGCAATTCTGTTTCTTCCTCCTTCCTTCCTTCCTTGGTACTAGTGGTTGAATCTAGGACCTTGCTCATGCTGGCCTGAGTTAACATCCCCATCCTCAACGCATTATTAACGTGAATACCAGACCTTAGCTCTCTGCCTTTGAATGGAGAAAACAATTCCAAGGGGCGCCTTACCCTTGTGTCTCACACCGCAGCTTGTGAAGCCCGTGCCCACACATTATCTCATTAAATGCTTTCTGAAGCACTACGCTGTACTTACCCATTCCCTTTATTGTAGATGAATGTCATTGGTAAGCCAGAGTGGTGATGCCACGTTCTAGTTTATGTAACTCGTGAAAGATTCAACAAAATCTTCTTGAAAACAGCCACGCAGTAAATAGTTTAGCTTTGTGTGCCGTATGATCTCTGTTCCCACTACTTAACTCTGCTGTGAGAGCACAAAGGGAGCTACAGAAAATACGTCGACAAATGTATGTGTCTGTGTGCCAATAAAACTTTATTTAAGTGGGCAGTGGTCTGAGCTTGTGGAGTGATTTAACTGGTCAGTGACAACGTAATTTCTCAACCATAGATTTCTGACTCTAAGCCACAGTGCTTTGTCGCAATTCTCCAGCATGGTTGTTAGGTACAGAGCCCCAGGTACCCCTTGCACTGGGTTTGATCCCAAGCATAGAATATTTTTTTTAAGTCAAAATGCTAGTAAATGAAAACTGGTTTATGAAATACCTAGCAGAATTGGAGATTCACCACTTCTACTGAAAGCACATACCTAAGGGTCAGTCAGTTTTTCTCTCTGTCCATCTCTGTCTTTCCTCATATGTGTTTGTGCACATGTATCTGTGCACATATATCGGTGCATGCGTACAGGTGTGCGCATGCGCAGAAGCAAGAGGTTGCTGTCACACATCTTCCGCTGTTGTTCTCCGTCTTGTTTGTTGAGGAATGGTCTCTCACTGAACTTGGAGCTCTGATTAAGATGTCCAGCTGGCCGGGGAGCTCCATGGATCCACCTGTCTCTGCTTCCCCAACGATGGTGTTATGGATGCACACCATTATGCTTTTTTTTTTTTTAAAGGGGACTAAGCATCCAAACTCGGGTCCCCATGCTCATGTGGCGGGTACTTTATAGACCGAGTCATCTTCCCAGTCCATCCTGGGAGCTTATCTTAGCAAGTTTCTATAATACCAATGACTATGAGGTTCCGTTTTTGATATTCAAACACACCTGCTTTGAAATATTTCTTCTAGATGTATTGTCTAGGAGCTAGGGCAATTAGACTACAATCGGATTTGTAGCATAAATACAGATATTTATTTTATTTGGGAGAAAAGGCTCCTGAAATACCCTTAAAGAGCCCAGCACACGTGTCTGTGTTTAGTAAGGGGCCTGCTGTAACTCCTTCTGTTTCCCCAGAGACGGTGAACAAAGCTTCCCCAGGGGGTTCTGAGATCCTGTCATTGCCCTGGGTGTGATTTACTGCTGAGACCTGGATTCATATAAAGCAGCTTGCGGGGCCACTGGGGATCCCCTCACTTATCTCAGACTTCATGCCCTCTTCATTTTAGCACCGAGATCATTGGCCTTGATAGTCAGGATGGAGGCACTGGACGAGTTGAATGGTTCTGTTTGCCCTCCGGCTCCTGGTCCCTGCCACCCTGTGCTGTGAGCAGTAAGAGAGCTCCATCCTGGTTCTCTGTCTGGCTGAAAACACAGCCTTCACCTAACCCTCCATAGATTCCACGGACTTTTGTAAGCCATGGCTTACTCTGTTTTTTTTTTTCCCACAGTTTTTTTTTTTAAATTTGTTTCTTTAACCAATTTCTGCTTCTCTGTTCCTTGATTATTGTCCTTCCTTACATGTACTCCTTATACTTACAGTTTAGTACCTAAAATAATTTACTAATTCCAAAAGTATAAAACCAAACAATTCAAATATATGACATGGATTTATTATGGCAAATGATATTGCTTGCCATGTTATTGCTAGACTTACGTTATTTGTAATTATGCGTGTGTATGTATGTGTTTTAATGATTTTATCTACTCGGAGTAGGTTTTGTGTATGTAGTGATGCTAAAATTATATGTGTATACACATGTACATATGCATATATATGCATGTATACACTATACTCAATACATAAAACATAGGAAGGTACAGTTGTTTTATAATACATTCAAAAAGGAAAACATGTTTTTCTATAGCATATGAATTAAAAAGTCAGTACTGATTACATTAAATAATCAATTACTACTTCACTAATAATTTTTAAAGTTGCAATATCTACCCCTAATTTTAGGTACAAGTTTAATATATTCCCTAAAGTTACATTTCAAATTATAACATGAATTATGACATAGTATATGTGTGCATGCACAGGGTCTCTGCTGAATCAGGAATATTTTTCTCCCCCAAATCAGTCAATCTTGGAATCAGCTTTGGTTGAAAGAAAGATCAAGGCCAGTTGTTTAGATGCTGATTGGTGGGATCGTTCAGGTCTTTCCCCATTCTGTGCTGGCAAAGACAAAAAACAAGAATGGAAGAGAGGCTTGATTTCTATTGATTGATCACAGTCTTTACATCTGAATCCCTTTCATTGATGCCAAGTCATCCACTCCACTCTCAGGTTCTTCTCCCCAACAGTCTAGGCTATACAAGGACAATAAACTCAAAACAAACAAACAAACAAGTTGCTGTATTGGTCTTTAAATTTGTATAGAAGTGTAACATATTCTCCATGTCAGGTCCCAAGGAAAATTTCCCCAGTTTCTGGAAGTTAGACAGAAGCAGGCATTCCTCAGAACTTGTGAAGCAGGTTCCCCTTTGCCTGAAGGAGTGGAGCCAGTTCCCTTACCACCAGCAGAAGGGACAAATGGCTATCTGTGGTGCCTATTAGCATACCAAAGTGCATGCTGGCCTCCAGGCTTCCTCAGGATCACAAGTGTCTGTTACACATTTCAGAGTCTATGCTGGCATCCTGTCCCTTCTCATGTCCTCCCTACTCTAAACTTCTCCAGCTCATGGGCTTTTGTCCCCCTAGCTACTCATTCTCCTTATAACCCTGCTATTTTGTTTATTCCTCCTCTTATCCCCCCTCTTTCCCTTTCTGCTCTCTCTGGCTCTCTCCTTCTCTCTATGCCCCGCCCCCTGAACTCTGCTCCTGCTAGTCTTAATGACCAGGTCCAGTCTGCTGGCCGTGTTCATTCTACTATTTCCTCTTTCTCTGCTTTGGCTGTTCTTTCTCTCACATCTATAATAAAATCCTTCCCCTTAGCCATACCACAGAGCAGCAGCCATGTCATCAGTTTATACACTCCAAAGTTACATTTTCACATTATAACACAATACAGTGTACTCAGTGCAGTCAAATTGTATATATATTGTATTGTTAGTGATAGATTTTTAGAGATGTTTGGACTTTCTAACCCTTTCCTCGGGGATGGAGACAAAAGCTCAGTTGTCATCATTTTAAGAAGTGTCCTTTAGTAAGTTCATTGTAAATCAAGGTTGGAAACGGCTCAGCTGTTAGGAGCACTAGTATTCTTGAGCCATATTTGGTTCTCAGCATTCACTTCAGGTGGCTTACAACTGCCTGGAACTACTGCTCCACAGGGATCTGATGCCCTCTCCTGGCCTCAAAGGGCACCTACAGTCACATGCATACACACACACACACACACAGAGAGATAGTTGTCTTTATACACAGTTAAAAAGAAAATAAGGACTTTAAGCAGTTTTTTTGTAAATTATGAGAAATTAAACTGACCACCACAAAATGTCCCACCTTAGCAGAGAATTCAGTCACTTTTCTGGTTACATTATTAATGAAGTGACTTCTGCTCATGGATATTCAAATATGTGCAGCTGGTTATTATCCCAGAAAACATATAGGCACATACACACGCAAAAAATTTTTTTAAAGGATTCCTGAGTCATGAATGTGAATTATCTCAAACTTAATAGATTTTCTTCGTGACAGACTATGTAGAATCTCCATAGCAACCTCACATAATTATGTATAATATTTCAGGAGTAAGCAAACAGAGACTAGAAAATACTGTAAAGAGCAGTGATGTAGGGTCAGACACATGGGGGTTGTCAGCATACAGGAAGATGGAAGGGAGACAGTTCTAAGATGTGCAAAATGGGGAAGGATAAGAGATTGCTGGGTTCTAGGGAGCTCTGATGAAGTCAGTGCATGATCTGGAAACTGGAGGCTGGGAGCCACGATCCCTGATAATACTGAGGTGCCTGTTAGGGCCCCCATCGTGAAAGGAGTGTCAAACATAGATTGTTTCATTTTGCAGTTTATAACAGCTGTAGGCAAGTCTGTCTAGAAGACATGTTGCTATATGATATTGAAATAGAGAAATTATTAAATATTTTCTCTTTTGAAATTATAAAACTGCTGGAGTTCCTAAGTTTTATAAACAAAATAATAGAAGTACTTCTAAATCTGTTCTTATCAACTTTAGCTCTTGTTGAACAACTTGGATGCTTTAAAACAAATAGCATTTGCAGTTTAGGTAACTTTGTACACGTGCACAGGCATGCACATGTCTGGGAGGCAGTTCTCACCTCCGGTCTTGTGGGGCAAGGCCTCTCTTGTTTCTGCTGTGGTGCTGTGTACTCCAGGCTAGCTGGCCTGTGAGTGCTCAGCTGGGTCTCCCATCTCTGCTGCCCATCTCTCTGTAGGAGTGCTGGTATTACAGATGTATTCTGTCTCATATGGCTTTTTAAATGTGGGTTCTGGGGATTGACCTTAGATCTTCAGATTTATACTGCAAGCACTTTTATCCACTGAACCATCTCTCCCCCACCCAACCCCCCCGGATAAGTACTTTTTATAAATGTTTGCGCACAAAGTTGACTCATGCCTGGTGAGTTAACTTTTCCCCAGATGAATTCCCAACTTAGTGTTATTTGTTACTGGCTCAATGTCATTAATATAGATTTGGTGACAGCTGTTGTAGATAAGATCTGGAATGGCTCCTAAGAGCTCCTGTGGTGAAAGCTTGGTCCCCAGCTGATGGCACCGTTGGGAAGTGGTCAAATCTTTCGGAGGTGGAGGCTGATCTGAGGGGAAGAAGTTAGACCATGGGAGGTGTGCCCTTCAATGGCATAGACGAACCCTGGCCTCTTTATCTTTTTCTCCTATTTGCTTCCTGGCGGGCTGGACTGGAGCAGTTCTCCACGTTATGCCTCTGCCAGGATGGAATGCCTCATCACTGTACTGGAGGAACTGGGGCAGGCGACCATGGACTGCAGTCTCCGAGACTGTGCGCCAACGCCGCCTCTCCACCTTAAGTTGATTTCTCTCCGGACCTTTCACAGTGCCAGCAAAGGAGCTAACAAGATTTTGGTTTCATTTCTGCTGTAACAAATACCTTGACAAACAGCAACATAGGGAAGAAGAGGTTTATTTGACTTTGAATTCTCTGTTACAGTCCATTACTATGGGGAGACCAAGACAGGGACTCGAAGCATTATACATATCACAGGCAACAGCAGAGGGAGAATACATACCTGATCCGTGCCTGCCTGCTACTCTTGCTGTGTTTGCTCCCTTACAATCCAGGGTGCAGGAAATGGTGCCACCCACCCTCAGGGTGGGACTTCTCACTTCACCTAACATTCAGACAAACCCCACAGGCCTACCTGGTCTAGATAATTCCTCAAGTGAGGCGAGGCTTCCTTCTTGGATGATGCTAAGGTTGTGACAAGTTTACATTTAAAACCGTCACCATACCCCAACTTTCATGAAAGGCGTTCCTGACCTCTAATTTGGGAGAGTATTAGTAGCTTAGTTCTGCAATTCATGTGAGAAAAAGGGATAATAATTTCTGGAAATTTCTAGACCAAAGCAAAAAAAACATAACATTAGCGTGAGTAGGTGGTGTTGATGGGTAAGAAAACAAAATAGTGTTGGATAGTTTGCCTCCGTGTGTGTGTGTGTGTGTATGAATTCCATTGGGATCCTGAGTTCAGAATGGATACGTTACAACCATCAAGTTGCTAAGACATTGTCAGTCTAATGAGAATACTTGAGAACCTAGTATAAGAAACAGACAGGGGTTGGTCAATTTCCATGTAATGTACCAAATACTAATAGAGTGGTCTGATGTTGGATCATAACAGAGGGACATTCTGTGTGTGTGACAGGGTCTCATGTAGCCCAGTCTGATCTTCAACCTTTCTATGTAGGTGAGGATGGCCTTGAACTCCTGATTCCCCTGCTCTATCTCCCAAGTCCTGGGATTAGTCATATTGCGCCTGTCTAGTTTATGAAATGCTGCGATAGATTCTGGGGCTTCATTCATGTTAAACTAGCATGCTGCCAACTGAGCCACCTCTCCAGCCCACAGGGGCATCATGGCCGACAGTATGGCGGGGCTCACTAAACTTCGCATTTGTAATGTAGTTTTACCGGGAAAATTTGATAAAATCCTGGGTGTATAGGAATATAAAGTAAGTATAAGGTCAAGCATTTATTGATAATAAATAGTCATAAAGCAAATTATTTTAAAACAATTCTTAGGTGTACATATTATTTTACTGTTTATGAAAGTGAAAGTAATTTTGCATACTAATGAGATGGATGCTTTGTTTTATTTTACATAGAGAATTGAACCTTGGATGAATACTTGATTTTGCAGAGCAAAGAACATCTTCAGTGCTTCTCAGAGTTGATCTATGTTCTGATTTTATAATCAAATGCTGAGAATAACGTTTTGCATAAACATATAGGACAAAATACCAGAAGTACATTTATGGCCATTTCAGAAATGGTTAGAATTCTGTCCTAATCCCAACACAAGATCCTATTAACATTTATTAATGAAACACAAGTCAGCAACTCAGAGAGCAATTTAAAATATTAAGCTCTCTGACACAGTATAATTCAAACATACAATAATTTGATCCCTTCGTATTGAGGGATGACAGTTGAGAAAGTATTAAGAATGCCTTTGTTTTCTGTAATTAATCTGCCATGTTTCAATAAGAGCAGGGAAATGTGGACACACAGTAAAGACACCTCGGTGCATACATAATATACATACAATATTCTTGAATCTGAGCTAAGGAGTTGCAGGCTGCATTCTTTGGTGTTGTGTGACCTGAAGGCATGCACAGTTTAGTGTGCACATGTGTTCTGAGAACCAGGGCTTCAGTGAAGTCACATAATGTAACATCGGGGAGCACTGCCAGCCACGGCTGGAGTTCATTAGTTTGATTCTGAATTAAGTTTTGGTTGTTGTATATTCAGAAACCCTTGACTGTTGCCAATTGTTGTGACTCCCACATTCAGTTCCACAGCCCCAGATGAGGGATGCTCCTTAGTTTAAGAATGTGCTCTAGAGGAGACTTGAGGACAGGGGTGGCCGAAAACGAATCTGTATTCCTGAGTTCCATATGACGTAATTTAGAGAGCTCTTTGATGAAAATGTACACTTTGGTTATTGTATGACACACTGAAACTACATCCTAATATAAAATTATAACATTCAGACTCTAAGTTCAATCATGAGACTTCAGATTTCTCCAGAAGTCTAAGTGTTTGGCACTGAGTCCTGAACGGATGGCTTTCTACTTTATTGGGTGTAAGATTTACTGAAGATGCCAATTTAGGGCTGGGGAGATGGCTCAGATGGTAAAGCCCATGCACACACGAAGACCTCAATTTGGATCCCCAGAACTTATGTAAAGAAGTCAGGCATGGCCACGTACACCTGTAATCTCAGTTCGGGGGAGATGGAACCACGAGGATCCAAGGACCCCACTTACCAACCCTCTTAGGGGAATCTGTGCATTGTAGCTTCAAGGGGAGACCCTGCCTCAAAAAGAAGACAGTGTGCTGGTGAGGTGCCTCCCTGGGTAAAGGCTCTGGCAACCTGAGTTTAAATTCCAGGAACCCAGTTAAAGATGGAAGGAGAGAACTGACTCCACAAATTACCCTATGACCCACATGCCTGTTCTGTGGCATGTGTGCCCATGCATACATGTATACATCATACAGTCAATCAGCTTTTGCCGCAAAACTCCCCAGATCACAACATCTTGGTTTGGCAACACAGCCCAAGATGCTCTCATCTACATCCTGCTCCTGATACCCTCTTCTATGAGATCCGTTGCCCCCAGGGAAGCAAGTTCATAGGCAGGGAGAACAGAGCTCAGTTTTCCATATTGCATGAAATCTCTTGCATCTGTCTGATTTCCTGGAACGTTAGCAGAGCACAGGAAAAGTGCTGACAATGGACATTAGATGTTTCCCCAATGCTCCCATCCCACCTAGTCAGTGGTGGTCTGACGTTGTTAACTCTGCCCAGACAGCCACCAAATTTGCATAGCATGCTGTTTTTGAATAGTTGTTTAGTACTGCTCTAACATGTCATTAAAAACAAACTTGAGGTGCAGGAACAGAGTCCCTTCGAGTGGGATGAAGAAAATCATGCATTTTACAGCAACACTTTTATACAATTACCAACTTCAAAGAAGGCAGGAGAAAATAAGACATAAATACAAAGCAGACCAAGCGACTTCTATCCCATGTGCTGTTTGCAAAGTCACCTTGGGAAGGCTAGCCTCGGGGATCCTTGGCAATGACATACCTGAGGAGAAGCCACGTTTTCCAAGTCTGTGGCTACATGGGCAAAGTATTGGTGACAAGTCAAGATCGGAGGGAAGTGTACAATTGAAACCAGGTGTGAGGGCTTAGTTAGTAGAGCTTGTTGAGCAAGTAAGAGGACCGGAGTTCGATTAGCCAGATTCAGGGGACCCAGGTAGAATTAGCCAGGTGTGGTGGCATGGGCTTGTAGATTCAGAGCTGGGGAGGCAGACACAAACAGATCCCTGAAGCTTACTGTCAAGGTAACCTCGTATATTTTTCCATTTTTAGAGCAGTAAGAGACCCTGTCCAAAACCAAAAGCAAATAGAAAAACCAAACAAACCAACCTCCCTACCCCTACCCCCCAAATCCACAAAACCAAACCAAAGCATGGATGATGTCTAAGGAATGTCAGCCGAAGTTGTCTTCTGGCTTTCATAATCACACTTGTGCATGTGTACTCACTCACACATGTGTAACTTCATATATATGATCTCACACACACACTCACTCATACAGCACACACACTCACATACACACACTTTTAGCACTAGGAATCACAACATTATAAATTCTGTAACTCAAAGTGAAGCTCAGAAGGCATGTCCAGAATCTGCCTTGGCTGTGAGGAAAGACAGTTTTCCCTGCTCTATCTGGGCATGTTGGAAACAAATATTACAGGAAAGAATTCCCTCGATGTGCAACACAGTGAGAAGGTCTGATGCTGTGCGGATCATAATAAGATGATTTGTCAGTAGATACGCGTGGAACTTTCAATTCAAATCTCAGCGCATTTTATTTGCATATAAAGTGGCACATTTACACTCAATAGTAAGCAGCCCTGAAGGAGGGATATTAATAGGAGTCTGCAATTATCCTAGCCAGACCAGGGCGTTTCTTTAGGGCAATGGCTACCAATTCAGATAGCCTCATAATCCCTCCTGTGAAGTACAGGCCACTCTCAAGCCAAGCTGAAGAAAACTGAGGCTACAAAAAGATCACCATTGCATTTGAATCAAATAATGTTTTCACTTACTGCTTTAAGGGATAGAAGCAAAAAGGTCAATGATACGTTAAATTCTTAGTTTTGACTCGGTGTCAAGGCTTCAAACAGCTATTTTAAGCACAGAGGTTAAGAAGCGTCAATATCGAATCCCATGCTATACTAACTGGCCAGGATCGTTTTGGTTTTTTTTTTTTTTACTGAGACAATGACATGGACACAGGAAACAGGATGAGTTTGGTTAATGAATCTGTCGCATTGCGTGCCAAATACGTCTTAGTGAGGTGTTTCCTTGCTGTGACAAAATACTTGAAAAGGAAAGATTCGTCTTCTAGTTCAGGGCGCAGTCCAGCAGGAGTGGGAGGTAGCCGCTCACACTGCATCTGCTCCCAGGAAGGTGAGAGATGGAGGCTGGTGTTCGCCGCACTTTCTCAGTCCAGGACCCCAGCATGTGCGATAATGCTGCCTAGATTTAGGGCGTGACATTTTCATACATGTATATAGTGTCAACATATTCACACACACTACTTGTTACCCTATCTTGTCCCATCTGTCCAGCCCCTGAGGATAATCTTCCACTCTCTAGCCAGTCTACTTTCTGCTTTCATGTCTTGTTTGTGTGTGTGCATGTGCGTGTGCTTGTACATGTGTGTGTGTGTGTGTGTGTGTGTGTGTGTGTATGTACCAGAGAAGTGTGACCTGGAGGTCTTGTAGGAATTGAAATAATTTCGCCAAGAGAGTAGAAGCTGACCAAGCAAAAGAGAAGATGATGTGGGATATTCCAGGCAGAGAGATCAACATGTGCAAAGGCCCTGTGGCAGAAAGGAATAGTGTACAACCCAGTTCCTATCCTGTGCTGAAGGGAGGTCTGCCTCACGGGGCTCAAGAGAAGGAAGGAGAGCTGTGGTCTGTGTAGGCAAGGCTGGACCATTTAGAAGATATGGTGAAATGACTCTATGTGCATCACCTGGACCCCACACTTTGGAGACTAGTGCAGTACTAAACGGGCTAGTGTGTTGGTACAACCAGTGAGAACCAAAACCTCCCTCCCTGATCCGAATGATAGGTGCAATATTTATAGATTGTGTTAAGGATTTTGGTCCCAATAAAAGTGACAGGGCCTATGGAGATGGCTGAGTTGTTAGAGTGCTTGTTGAATGAGTATGAAGACCTCGGTTTGATACCCCAGAACCCATGTAAAAAGCCAGATATGGTGGTGTAAACTTATGAGCCCAGTGATGGAGAAAGTAGAGACAGGGATCTCCAGAGTCCACTGCCAACCATCCTAGCCTATAAAGAGTTTCAGGCCAGCAAGAGACCCTTTCTTCAGTAAACAGTGGGAGACACTTGAAGACTATAACTGAGGTTGTTCTTTGGTACACACCACATACACACACACACACACACACGTACACGTACACACACAAATACATATACAATCACATTTAAAAAAAAAGAAAAAGAAAAATGAGCAGGAAACCAACAGCTCTGGCCCACAGGGCTAAACAAAGGAAAGATATGCTCCAGTATCTCCAAGCTTCATTAAGAAGCTAAGCTGGGCCGGGGAGATGGCTCAGCAGTTAAGGGCACTGGCTGCTCTTCCAGAGGACCTGGGTTCAATTGCCCAGCACCCACACGGCAGTTCACAACTGTCTATGGCTCAAGTTCCAGAGGATTTGGCACCCTCACACAGACATACGTGCAGGCAAAACACCAATGCACATAAAATAAATATAAATAAATCTTTTTTAAAAAGCTAAACTATTGCCCTTCCTTCAGGACAGCGCCCTCAGGGTGAGAGTGCTGGAGAAGTCCCAGGAAGTTGGCCCTTGCTGCTTACAGGTCAGGGCACTCAGGAAGCGTGGAAAGGAGGCTGGGGTGCCCTGCAGCTGGCAGGGAAGAAGGCAGGAGGCCTGGAGGCTGCCCACTCTTTCCCGGGGCGGTCATCCGGTGCCTGGGAAACATTCCCTGTCACCTTCCTTATCCTTGTTCCTTTCTCCAAGCCAAGCAGTACAGGACTGTGACAAGGGGTGGGGTTAGAACAGGGGGTCAAATGACCATGAGTAAATCATTTCCACTTTTCACACTCTTCAGGAGGGATAACAGAAAGAAAAAGGTTGACACAGCATTTTCAGATCAGTGGGAATGAAAACGGGCTTCTGGAAGGATGCAGGCTGGAGAGCTGCCTCCGAGGTTCAGGACGTGTACTGCTCTTGCAGAGGACCTGGGCTTGCCTTCCAGTACCTGTGTCTGATGGCTCCTGGCCACCTGTGACTCCAGCTCCAGGGGATCTGATGCCTTCTTTTGTCTTTTGTGAGCACCATACTCACACATAACACAGCCTCAGCCCTCCCCTGCCCGTACATATACATCATTAAACATTTAAAAATTAAAAATAATGCCTGAGAGCTATTTGGCAAAGAGCCATTTTTACCTTACTCAGCCTGAGAGAGAGCATATACCAGCACTGGAAGATCTCTCGGGAGAGAGATTTTGATATTTGCTTATTTTTAACTTCATTTGCATGCTTGGGGACTTCTGAAGTTAGTTGTTCTATATTCCTATTACTATTAGTTTTATTATTTCTTATAAACTATTCCCCATCAGGCAGCCAGCCGGTTGCAGTACTGATTAGATGAAATACCTGTACAAGAATGGTAAACTGCCCTTCAATTATTAACTACCAGCAGGAAAAATGTTGCTTGTATTTTATAACATGGATATAGCAGGACTCAGAGCAGGGTTCCTATGGGTTTGAACCACTCTTACGACTAAATTTCTAGGACTGGGGAGATGACCCAGTCAGTAAAGTGCTTGGCAGGCAACCATGAGGCCTTGAGATTCATCCCCAGAATCCGTATCCAAACGCTGGGTGAGGTCAATATCTGTAACCCCGGAGCTGGGGAGACGGAGGCAGGAGGATCCTTAGGGATTGTTGTCAGTCAGCCTAACCGAATCAGTGAGCTCCAGGTTCAGTGAGAGACCCTGTCTCAAAAATTAAGGTGGAGAGCAGTTAAGGAATGGACTGGGCACCAACTGTAGCCTCTGACATGTACATGTATGTGTATGCAGACATGCACACTTTCCTCCTGCCAAAAGGAGGAAATGGATGTTTTAGCCACACTAGATAGAGAAGAAAATAAATGAATAGACAATTGTAATAGTAGAGTGATTTTGAAGTAAGTTTCTCCAAATAAAACGTGACGAAGGTTTATAGAGTAGCTCCTTCTTACTCGGTAGTTATATTCTGGGAGTGGCTTGATTGAAATTTGAGGGCAATTTTACTTTATTATTGATGTATAATCATTTATTTTGAAGTCAGGGCCACACTATATGCCCTGGGCTAGCCTGGAACACACAATCCTCTTGCCTTAGCTTTCCCAGTATTGAGGTTGCTGGTGTATATCACCACACCAAGGTCATTACTGATTTTTTTTTTAAATTATGTGATTCCTTTCCCCACCCCACTGTGTGTGTGTGTGTGTGTGTGTGTGTGTGTGTGTGTGTGTGTGTGTGTGGTGTGTGCAGGGGGTCCAGAAGAGGGTGTTGGATCTTCTGGAGCTAGAGTTCTACAGGCAGCTGTGAACCCCTGGTCATGGGTCCGAGGATCTGAACTCTAGTCCTCTGGAAGAAATAGACACACAGAGGAGGGAGAGACAAGCAACATATCTTGTTCCCAACCCCTGTGGCTTCCCATGAGAGAAGCTGACCTGAGCAGCGGATACACATAAATGGCTTTGGCATTTTGCCATAAATGCAAATATGTCTAAGGAGTTTGAAGCAGGGGCATTGACTGGAATTGTCCCTGATTCATGTCCTTCTTTTCTCTACCTCCTTAAAATAGCGTCCGGAGTCTCCTGCCCCACTGCAGGAGGCTGCCACACACCTGAAGCCTTGTCAGCTCCACTGAGGCAAATATTCCAAACGCGACTACAGACTGTAACCACTTCAAGTTCCAGAAGGGAATATTTCCTCCCCTGGTTCAAGTGATTTAGCCAGAGGACAGAGCACAGTGGTCAGACACAGATGCCCTTGACCTTGACCTCCCCTCATGGCAACAACGGTTTATGGGAGAGAATTGTCTGCTGAGAACAACCCCTAGCAGCCTGATGCAGATATCATGACGATCCCAAAGCTGGAGGAAAGGAGGCAGGCAAGCCAGTGACCAGCACAGAGTGGATTTCATTTTGAATGCCACTATTGAGCATGTCTACTTTTAAATTGTGTGTGTGTGTGTGTGTGTGTGTGTGTGTGTGTGTGTGTGTTTGCATATAAGTGCACATGACTGCAAAGACCAGAAGAGTGTGTCTTACCCTCTGGAGCTGGAGTTACAGATGGTTGTGCCTCTTGACATGGGGTGCTGGGAACTGAACCTAGGTTCTTTGCAAGAGCAGTCTGTGCTCTTAACTGCTGAGCCATCTATCCAACCCCTTTCATTTTATGAATGTAAACTCATAGTGGGAATCTGGAGCATGTACACACACACACACACACACACACACACACACACACACACACGACCATCCACCCAAGTATTTATTTGTGTGTATCCATCCATTTAGGAATATTCCTTCTAGCTTTTTCTCTATGTATATGGATTTTTGAATATTTTGAAATGGATTTCACAAATCAAAGAGTTAAAAATTTGTTTTTCCTTTCATATCTGATATTAGTCTTTGGGTCAGAAAACCGATCATTTCAGGAGCAGAGCCCACAGCAGTGGCTGAGTTTCTAACAAGAGTGCCTAACTTTTTGACATCAAGACACAGAGACATGATGTTGTTATCTATTAATATATGGGACTGCATTCATATATAACTGGAACACATGTAGCACACATACCATGACTTAGACATGCTAAGATAACTGATAAATCTAACAAATCACACCATAGTTTCTTTAGATTTTATCATTATCATTACTATTATTGTGTTTGTGTGCGCATGCGCATGAGTACATGCACACATCTGTGTCTGTATAGATCAGGGTTGACTTTGTGAGTCTTCCTCAATCTTTCTCCACCTTAGTTTTTCTTTTTTGAGATAAGGTTTCTCACTGAACCTGGAGCTCCCCAGTGCCAGGATTACAGATGTGTGCCGCTGTGTCCAGCTTTTTATGTGGATACGTGCGATTCAAACTCAGGCCCTCACACTTACGTGCTAAGTGCTCCACTGCCCGAAGCATACCCCCAGCCCGCCCTGTCAGGGAGACATCCCCACCCCCAATGTCACTAAGACCTTGTAGAACAGAGAAGAGAAGAGGTCCCAGGTTCTGATGCCAGGGCTCTTGGGGTAAAACTTAGTTTGACAAGGCTCTTGGGCGGAAACTGAGCTCTTTGAATATTCTCTAAGATGAACCAACCAGCAGTGTTTTTCTCATTCCTGAAGTGATTGCTCAGATTCATTATCCTCAGTTTAAACAAGATAACACTGGAACAAAAACCAACGAACCAACCAGTTGACTCCAGAGAACTGTAAGACATTGGATATTTCTCTGGTCTGACAGAGTTCTAAAATGTTTCTCTTGTTTTAATTTTTATAGCTTTTTTTTTTTTTGTGTGTGTGTGTGTGTGTGTGTGTGTGTGTGTGTTTATATACACACATGTGGTCACATGGGTATGTGTCATGGCTTGTAAAGGTCAGAGGACACATTGCAGGAGTTGGCTCCCTCTTTCTACCATGTGGGCCACAGGGATAACTCAGGTCGTCAGGCAATCCCCTTTGCCTGCCGAACCATCTCACCAGCTCCTGACGTATTTAAAACAGACCACACTGGGCTTTGGAGAACGATAACTGATAAAGCATGATATTCATTCACATTGTTTTCTGTGAGTGGTATGGTCTGACTGTAGAGTGGGGCAAAGAGAGACAGGATCAATGAAAGGCAGTCTGGAAAGTCGACGGGATTAGTGTCTTAAAGAATGAGCTGAGCTCTTCAAAGTTAACATGCACAGCACTTTATCAGTTGCTAATTACAAACTGAAGAATCACTGTGTCAAAAGACAGCCTATCTCGTTCACTCTGGCTCAACTTTTTCTAATTATTTCTCCCCATGGTATCAAGGATAAGGCCATCTGTCTTGGTAGAAATAAATTAATGGCTGCCATTGAGTATATTAGGATGTTTGGTTAAAATATGGCTACTCCATCTCTTTCTAGCCGTCTGGTCTACTGGTTCAATTATCTCCCCTTCACAGCAGGAAGAGTTGCATATGTTAAGTCACGGACATTTCCCTCCTTATGCTGTAGTCCAGGCTTGTGAAGCCCAAAGCAACCCATTGTTTATATGTGTCGTTAAAAATAGCCCAGAAGCCTGGGTCTTCAGCTCATATTTCACAGATATTTTCCCCTCGGTGACTAGAGTCTTGTGTTCTTTTCACAGATCCAAAGAGAAAACGTTCCATAAACTCCTCATTATTTCTAGAAGGTTCTTTCTTCTGGCAGCTTCATTTTTTTTTAAGTGCATGCAACTCTCACTTTGCATTGCTGAAGGGATGGGGGGAAGAGAGAAGAGAGAGGAGGAAGAGGAGTGGTTGAGCCTCCAGAAGCTTAGGTCACACAGGGTTTGTTGAAATTGTTCCTCTCGCTTTCACCACAGCAGGGCCACAGAGATGTCGCAAAGCGGCTTTGTGTTTTGAAGAACACATTGAAGTCAGTCAGAGCACATAGCGAAACACATCTTGAACTCCTGATTCTCCTGCCTCTCACTTCCCCGGTGCTGGGATTACTGGTGTGGTCACCAGACCAGTTTGTGTGGTAATGGGGCTTGAATGCTTCACGTGTGCATGCTCCATAAGCAGGCTACCAACTAGAACTGGAATAGTTTTACAGGATCTCCACCTTCCCGAGCATCTCTCAGCTCAGGGGCTAGTCTTGATATGACTACTTAGGCTTCAGAACTCAACTGTGACTCAGTTTTATTGGATGTGGAAAAGGAACCTGATTGTCATTTGCTGGGTTGTTGGAGGCAAATTATTTGGTATGACCTAAAAAGCAGGAAGACTTGCTGAATAGTTTTCGCTGTATCTATTGGGTTCCATGCAGAGATATATTTGAATGTGAAGCTGTGGGGTTGGAGAGATGGCATAGTGATGACAGGTGCTTCCTGCACAATCACAAGGACTGAGTTTGGATCCCAACACTCATATGACAAGCTGGGCATCAGGCACATGCCTGTGACCACAGCTCTGAGGGGAGCAGAGACAGGAGGGCTGCTGGTGCTGGCCCTAGCCAAGGAAACATGACGTCTAGATTTAGAGAGAGGCAATAGACACAGAGTGATAGAAAAGGACGTTCAATGCCACCTTCTGGTAGCCGTATGTGCAAGTCAGTACATATACACCCCCATACCCAAATGTGAAACACACACACACACACACACACACACACACACACACACACACACACACACACACTTGTTACAGAGTCTCATGCTGCCCAAACTGGCCTCAAACTCCCTATGTAATCAAGGATGACCTTGAACTCCTCATCTTCCTCTGTCTGCCTCCTAACTTCTGGGATTTCAGGTATGTACCTCCATGCCCAGTTTATGAGGTGCTGGGGACCAAACCCAGCACTTTGCTTATGCTAGGTAAGCATTCTACCCACTGAACTGTATCCTTAGGCCCATCTGTCTGTCTCTCTGTCTATCTACCTATCTATCCATATATCTATATCTTTGTGTTTTTTACCTTTGGCAGGTCTAATAGACAGGAAGGGCCATAGTTTTCTGAGCCATGGGTTTTCTAAAGCGCAGTCACTTCAGAACAATTTGATAGATCACAAATTAAATGCCCATTTTAAATATTGTTTCAATAATAATAATAATAATAATAAATACAATTATAATTGTTACTATTATAATAATAAATGAATAGGGAAATATAATAATAAAGGAATAGGGAAAGCTTCTTTTATTGACTTTCATGAAGGCACACCTGAGATGGTCAGTAGTAATTTTTTGTGACTCTGCTCTTGAGCCCTAAGAAACAATGTCAGTTTTAACGGGCACCAGGTGTGGTTTTTTTTCCTGTGTACTGACTGAGGGTCCACACCTCCCCTGGATCTTCAGACACCAGAGAGTACAAAATGCAGAAATGTTTACCAGTCAGACTTCTAGAATAATAATAATCAGTCATGCGTTCTAAGGAGCAAGGGCCTTCGAACCCACACAGTCCGATGGAAGTGATCTAGTCATTCCTTTCCCTCATGTCGTAGCTGAAGTTTTTACTGTCCTGATGAATGTGTAAAAGTCACTCTTCAGAACATAAACAGAAAGTAACATTTCATTTCTAATTACTTCACTTAGAGAAGTGGTTCTTAAGGAGGGCAGTGATTTCATAATGGGCCATTGATCACTGTGGTCGTATGGGAAGTGAGGAATTACTTAAACTCAGCTTTTTACAGGCCCTTTGATGATAGCTCGGCACATCTGAGCCTGAAGATATGTACACACAATCAATACATCATTATGCTAAAATTTTTATTTAACATTTTATGGTTTCTTATTCTTCACATTTTTTTATGGAACAAATGGCAGCTTAAAAGGGAAGACTTGTGGTACAGGTGACATGCTGGCAGGATTAAAGGGCCTTTTTTTTTCCTTTTGCGACATGCGGAGCCTCAAACCTGGCTTCTAGAGCTCTCTGTGCGTGAATGACAAGACCGTCCATCTCTGAACTGAGAAGGTGGGTTAGTCAGTTAAGTGCTCGCCGCTGTGCCAGCCCGAGGACCTGAGGTCGATTCCCCAAAACCACTGAGGCAGTGAGCGCTGTGACCCCATCGCTGGAGGGTTAAGACAAGATAAAGAAATGCTGTTTCCATTCAGAGAGAGAGAGAGAGACTCATCCTATGTGCATGCTAGAGTTCGTTTCTTCAGGGATCCTGCAACAGCGTGTGTGTTGGAGGTCTGGTCACCTGGGAGGGGCTATTGAGAGGTACTGGGCTGGGGACATGCTCAGTCAGTAAAGTACTTGCTTTGTAAGCATGGGGTCCCAAGTTCATTCGCCAGAACTCAGATTAAAAAAAAAAAGCTGGACACGATGATACATGCCTATAATCACATCACTAATGAGGCAGAAACAAATGACTCCTTGGGGGCTCACTGGCTGGCCAGCCTAGCCAAATCAGTGAACTCCAGGTTGAGTGAACAATCATGTTTCACAAACCAAGATGAGTGATTGACGAAGACAGTCAAGGATGTAACTGTGGCCTCCACATGCATGCACACACATGTGCATCTACACACAGGAACAAGTACATGCAATACCTTCCCTCTTTACCTGCATATGTTTCTGCAAATGAATGAGGAGGCATGTAGAGTCACCTAGCCAGAGCCCTGTTAGTCAACCAGAAGGAACAATCACTGGCACTGGAGGAATTAACATTTGGCTTAGGTCTTCATAGTCAAAGAGAGCCACGAGCTTGCTCAGTCTGGCTTTCCAGCTTTGATGGAGAATGGCGGGAGAGGAGCTTGAGAGATGGCTCAGTGGTTAAGAGCATTTCTGCTTTTCTACAGCACTGGAACTAAGTTCCCTGCATCTGTATCCTGTAGTTCCCAACATCCTGTAACTCCAGCTGCGAGGGATCTGACAATCTCTTCTGACCGCTACACACTTGACTATACCACACTCTCACAGACAGATAGGCAGACAGGCAGACAGGCAGACAGGCAGGGAGGCAAGCAGGCAGGCAGACACACAGACAGACAGACACACATGTGAAAAAATAATAAAATAATGACAGGGGAAGGAACCAATGCTTGTAGCCCAGAAAGGAAAGTGCTTATATATGTATCCCAAATCCTCTGAAACCTTCTATGGATTCCATGGTAAGCTGCTTGGGTCACTTGACTACTCTGTGCTTAAATTTAGTTATCTGTAAAGTCAGATTGACAGCATGCTTGCATCTCCGGACACGTGATGCCTAAGGAAGGTACTTTGTGTAAAATAGTTTGCCCAGTGTGTGCTGTATTATGAGCCCTCCACAGATGTTTGCCACAGTTAAGGAAGGTTGTGAGTGACCATGGGTAGATGGGTTTATTTAGTGGCTTTCTACTTCCTTCTCGTTGCCAGCATCAGGACAGTTCCAGTTCTACTAGCTAGCTGAAAGAATTTGATAGGATCCCTCTTACCAAGATGCAAAAGGTAATAGAAACTGTTTTCTGTACCCACGAATAGGAAGAGGGTACCTTATTCAGGATTTCATTTTTGAGATGGGATCTCTAGCCTGAGCTGGCCTCCAACTCCCTATATAGCCAGGGATACCTTTGAATTGCTGATATTTCTGCTCTCACCTCCCCAGTGCTAGGATTAAAGGCATGTACAACCATACTCAGTTTACCATGTCCCGGAGCTTAAACCCTGGGTTTTGTGCATGCTGAGCGATTACTCTGAGAAGCTCCTCAGCCCCATTCACGACTTTTGCAAATGGTTCCTGGCAAGGTCTGTGGTGATCTCCATATGAAGTGAGCATGCACTTCTGTCATGAGGACAGCAACAGCCTCAGGAAGCTGATATTCTAACTGGGGAACAGCTTGCTAACGAAGTTTAGTCTACATGCTCAAGGGAAGCGATCCTTTTATATGTCTACATAATATGGAGGGGTGGAAAGAACATATACCCAGGAGCTAGACAGTCATGGACCTCCTCCTGGATACCTTTGGGAGGTCAGAAAAGCACAGCTCTAAATGCTCTTGCCACCTAAGTCCAGGGACCTGAGGTTTGTTTTGTTTTTCTTATTTATTTATTTTATTTATTTATTTATTTATTTATTTATTTATTTATTTTTCTATTATCAGCTTGATACAGTATAAATTCTTATCCTAATAGTGAAATGTTTCATTGAGGCTTGCCTAGTAATTGAGTAAAACTGAAACTTATTCTAAGCCACAGTCATCCTAGGGTCACCCCTGCTATATAGCCTCCCTGGTTCTGTGGGTTGCAGTCTGATTGTTCTTTGCTTTACATCTCGTATCCACTTATGAGTGAGTACATACCATGTTTGTCCTTCTGGTTTGGGTTACCTCACTCCGGATGTTATTTTCTAGTCCCATCCATTTGCCTGCAAATTTCATGCTGTCATTGTTTTTTCATTGCTGAGTAGTACTCCATTGTGTAGATGTACCACATTTTCTTAATCCATTCTTCAGTTGAGGAGCATCTAGGTTGTTTCCAGGTTCTGGCTATTACCAATAGTGCTGCTATAACATAGTTGAACATGTATCTTTGTGGTATGATTGAGCATTCCTTGGGTATATGCCCAAGAGTGGTATGGCTGGGTCTTGAGGTAGATCGATTCTCAATTTTCTGAGAAACCGCCGTACTGATTTCCACAGTGGTTGTACAAGTTTGCACTCCCACCAACAGTGGAGGAGTGTTCCCTTTGCTCCGCATCCTCTCCAGCATTGACTGTCATTAGGGTTTTTGATCATAGCATTCTGACAGGTGTAAGGTGGTATCTCAGAGTCGTTTTGATTTGCATTTCTCTGATGATTAAGGATGTTGAGCATTTCTTTAAATGTCTTTCAGCCATTTGAGATTCTTCTTTTGAGAATTCTCTATTTAGCTCTTTAGCCCATTTTTTAATTGGATTGTTCAGTATTTTGATGTCTAGTTTCTTGAGTTCTTTATATACTTTGGAGATCAGTCCTCTGTCAGATGTGGGGTTGGTGAAGGTCTTTTCCCATTCTGTAGGCTGTCTTTTTGTCTTATTGACTGTGTCTTTTGCCCTACAAAAGCTTCTCAGTTTCAAGAGGTCCCATTTATTAATTGCTGTTCTCAGTGTCTGTGCTACTGGTGTTATATTTAGGAAGTGATCTCCTGTGCCAATGTGTTCAAGAGTACTTCCTACTTTCTCTTCTATCAAGTTCAGTGTAACTGGATTTATGTTGAGGTCTTTGATCCACTTGGACTTGAGTTTTGGGGCCTGAGTTTTAAACCCCCAGAGCCCGAGTGAAGAAGTCATGATATGGCAGCACATACCTGGAATCCCAGCTGGGCATCATAGTGACAGGCTAGGTTGGCCCTAGACCAGGCGGCCTATCTGAACCAACAAACTCCAAGTGCCAGTAAAAGACCCTGTCTCAAAAAATAATCTAGATTGCACTGAGAATACCAGACCTTTGGCCTGAACACACACATGCACCACAGACATGTGAACATGCAAACATACAAACAGATAAGTAAGCAAGTAAATAAATAAGTAAACAAACAGGGACAAAGGGGTCTTGGGAGGTATTTGTAACTGGACTGATCTGCAGTGTGCTTGTGAGCAGTGTGGTCTAGTTGGCTCTCAGTATGTCCCCAGATGTGGTTGTGGGAAACCTTGGCAGACCATGGAAGGAAGTCCAATTTCCTCATTCCTAGCAGGCTCCAACTGTAACTAGGTGGTTACTAAGGTGACAACCTGGTTAATGTGCATCACTGCCTTAGAAATAGATGGCTGTCGAGTGTTTCTGCATGACTTCACCTCCACACTCTGCCTTTTGAAGCCCAGCAGTGCTCTGGGTTGGCCCCATCACGGAGGAAGCAGAAACCAGTAACTTCTCGCTGGTGATGTATTTAGGACCCAGAGCAGGGCTTCCAACTCAGCACTGAGTAGCTCCAAGTGATGAGAATCCAATCTCTCCAAACTTTAAGATTTTTGGATTTATCTGAAAAAGAGGGGGAAAAGGTACCTAAACATCAAAACATTACTACTTCCTTTTTTTTTTTAACCTGGAACAAAAGTTGATTTTCTCTTTCCACCGTAGATTCCATGGAACAAATTCAAGTCTAAGGCTTGTGTGGCAAGCACTTTAATGTGCTAAGGCCATGTCACTGGCCTGGATTTTATATTTTTAATTATTTCAAAAGAAAAGTTTGCAAGGGGTCCCATTCCTTGGTAATAGAAGTTCTGCTTTGAAACCAGCATTTTTCACAAACAAACAAACAAACAAACAAACAAACAAACAAAGCCTTTGAGACCGTTGATGTCAGAGACTCCAACTCTGCAGTTACAGGCTGATTCCCCAAGTTCTCAGCCCACAACCCTTTCGTCTCAGTTGCGCCATGAACTCACATGCTCTTGCACTCTGGGTGGGCCTTTTAAACTCCTGCATCTGGCCACCCATCTGTGGTAAGAAGGAAAGTACATCGTCCTCTCTTGGAAGCTGAACAATGGGGAGCAAGAATCCCTGGGGATCATTGCTCTGAAATGCCGAAATTCATGATGTATGGGTGCACATTCTGTCTACGATATTAGCATGAACACCGGAATCCTAAAAAAGTTGAAACACAGGAGAATTTTTTTTCTTTAAGTCCGAACATGGCAACCAAGATCCTTGGCAGAAAGAGTGCCCATAAGACTATTGTCTCAGGGTGAAAACTCATTACTTTAGAAGATCCAGGGACTAGGGATATGGCTTAGTTGATAAAGCTCTTTGCTCACGCAGGTTTAAGATTCCTTGTTCAGATACTTAGACCCTGTATCTGTAATCTCATTTAAAGAAGCAGAGGATGAAGAAATCTTGACTCACTGGCCAGCCAGCGTAGGAAAGCAGTGAGCTCCAGGCAATAAGAGACCCTTTCCCAATCTGTAAGATGGAGTGCCATTGAGGAAGACAGCCAATGCTGCTCTTTGGCCTTTGTAGCACGTGCACGTTACATTATACTATAAAACTCTCTGTCTCTTCCATCTCTTTCTCTCTCTCTGTCTCTGTCTCTCTCTCTTTCTCTTTTTCTGTAAGTAGGTGGAAACTACTGCTTGGTAGAATTGACTCCACAGAAAGCTTTGAGGGTAATTTTTTTTAACTAAAATCCTACATGCTACATTTTTGATTTTTTCTTCAACTAGATTCTGGTTAACTGGATACATTAGGCAGTTGAATTCCGATTAATCAATACTTTTCATATTTATTTAGTGTGAGATGCTACATTTTGGTGCTTGGTGATATTTTTAAAGTGATTTCTTTACCACAGTGAAACCCAAATGAATTAGAGAATAATACAGGAGAAAATGTTCCACTGAGTACATACATCAGGGCACTTGAGTCCAAAGCGTAGGAACAACTGAGATATTCCCAGCTGGTGCAAGGTTTGAGGTGAGGCTCTGAGGTGACCCCAGGACATCATTCACTGTCAGCTGGAATCTTCTCTTGATTCTTCAGAGAGGACAGTGTTGGGCAGGGGTCAACATAAGCACCACAGGAGAGCTACCCAAGAGAGGACTGGGGAAAGGCTGGAGGCCATAAAGAGAGCAGAGCTGACTTCACCAGCAGGAAACACACCTGAGAAACAGCCCAACATGCCTGAGGCACTGTCCTGAAACCAAGGGACCCGTAGTCATTGTGGCAGAGTGTCAATGCAGTACCTTCCCTGGGCAGAAATGAAGCATGCTCCCCTCACTGGGGAGTTGCAGACCCTGACAGGCCCTCTTATCTGGCAGCTCCTCACCCTTTAATGGGTATCTCAGGTGACATCAACCTGCAGCCTGACTTCTGTTGCTAAGATTCAGCTTCCTTAAAGCCTGCTCTGGGTTGGCTGTTTATGCACTTAAGTGGAACAGCAAGACCCGAGCTGCCCCTGCGATTTAGTGTGGATGCAGTAATTGCTCCTCTTTCCTGGACGGTGATGCGCGTCTTCCTCAGTGGACCAGAGCATGCTGCCTCTTTCAGTCAGAACAGGAGCAACAACAGGAAGGCACAGGAGGAAACAGAAAATGTCAAAGGGCTCCTGGCTGGAAATTGCGTTTCACAGGTGCCATTAAGCTCTGTCAGGAGGGAGGATGGAGATGCTAATGGACAGGTCTAGTTATGTTCTATTGTCTTCTGGCTGCTGAGGAAGTCATCAGATGGTGCCATTTAATCATTAATGGGAAGCTTTAGAGGGACCCGCCACTTGTTTGCTAGTCATTTTTTACCCCGTTTTACCAAGGTGTCTTCAACTATTATATCCTGCCAGCACAAAAAAGGAGAAAAGACTGTAAATATTTGTATTACAAGTTTTAATTGACACGGCACAATTATACACAATAATGGCATAAAAATTCTGCCGCAGTCAAGGATAATTATATCTATTCTTCTTTTTTTCCTCCTTTTATTGAAACAGGGTCTCTTGTATCCCAGGTTGGCCCTGGAGTTTCTCTGTAGCCAAGGATGACTGTGAACTTCTATCCTGACTCCTCTTCCCAAGTGCAGAGATTATAGGTGTGAGCCTGAAATCTGGGTTTAGGATATTTGTTATTTTTTTTTATGGGCACACATGTCCACAGGCACACACACACTCACACATACACATCTATGTACACAGATTTACCTAGAGCTTACCTAAACATAAAATACGAGTAACGGCACAATGCCTGGTTGATGTATGTGCATGTGAACACATATACATTTATGAGAATCAAATGAAATAAAAAGTGAGTGAAAAAAAGAAAGAAAAGGGAAAAAGAACATGATTAGTTTGGGCACCAAATGAATGAAAAAAAAAAAAGAAATAACAAGGAAAAGGAAACATGACTGCTCCTAGGTATGGTGGATGGGAAAGTTTATGATCGATAAAGGGGAAAGCATAGCCAGAGGCAGGGACATCTGGGAGAGCCCAGAGCATGCATGACCTGAGCTGGGCCATGTGGGGGAAGGGGCAGAGGAGGGAAGAGGGAAGAGACAGAAACCAGGTGCAGCAGCCAGGAGGCCAAAAGGACAAAAAGAGCTGTAACCAAAATGCCTGATTTATATAGGGAAGGGGCATCCCAGCCCCTGGGCTGGAGAGTTCAGGGTAGGGGCGGAGTGTGCGAGCTGGGAGGGCCCTGTAACAGGTAGGGACTGAGGGGCGCAGGGAGAACCTGTCAGCCAGTGCCTGCTTTGGTATGTTAGATAGGCACCTCAGCCTTTGTCCAAGGTTTGAAACCTAGCAATGAGTGGACTGTGTGTTTGTACTTAAGACTTCAAGCTGCAGTTACTAATGTGTGATGCAGAACATCGGTCATCAAGTAAAGCAATAATCAAGAGGCTTGCACACTACTAGTCTCTTTCTCTATATGTATGTATGTATTTGTGCATGTTCTTGTGTATAAGTGTGCATGCGTGTGTGTGTGTGTGTGTGTGTGTGTGTGTGTGTGTGTGTGTGTGTGTGTTTGTACGTGTGGAGTCCTGAAGTTGACAATCGAGTGTTGTCTTCAATGTCTTTAATCACTCAATCACTCACATCTTACATTTTTTAACTTTTACATTTATTTATTTTTATGTATGTATGTGTGTGTGCATGCACACACACACACACACACACACACATTCACATGCACACACACACAGGCACTCAAAGATCAGAGGACAACTTTCTGTCTTTTCACCATAGGCCCCAGGGATTGAACTCTGGTTGTAGGATGGTGGCAGGTGCCTTTACCCACTGAGCCATCTCACTGGCCGCCACCTGATTTTCGGAGGCAGGGTTTCTCAGTGAACTTGGAGTTCACTTACTTGTCGAGTCTGGCAGGCCAGGGAGGCTCAAGGATCATCCCTGTAATCCAGGCTGAGATTACAGGCATGTAGCACCATGTCTGTCTGTCTGCCTCCCTCCCTCCCTCCCTCCCTCCCTCCCTCCCTCCTTCCTTCCTTCCTTCCTTCCTTCCTCCTCCACTTCCTCCTTTTCCCTCCTCTTTGCCTCCACCTTCTCTCTTCCCCTCTCCCCTTCTGCTTTCTTTCATACATGGCTTGTGTAGGCTAGAACTCAGGTCCTCTTGCTCGTACAGAGAGCATCTCACCGAGTGATCCATCTCCACAGTCCCCTTTAGTGGAGAAAGAATTCATGATTGATATTCTTGGATGAAGGAAACATTTAAAGGAGATTCTAAATTTAATCGAATTCCATTTTATTGTCTCCTCCTCTGTAATATGAGGCTCATAGTTACCACAGGGTATTTCCACATACAGACTGTATTTCATCATTTGTCCTTGGATTATGGATCTCCTAAGGGAATACATTCTTACGTTAGAAGGATCGGATCACTGCAAGTTGTTCTTCCCTTGAAAGTTCCTGGCGCTTAATGATATCTCAGAACTGTTCATATGGGACTGAAATGTCAGCTCGTTTAAAATGAGATCGGAGCCCCTTTCTGTAGTCTGCCCTTCAGATAATGTTTATATACATATCTGTCATTTGTAGATGAATCTGCGGACCTCCCCAGATGAATTAGTACCTTTCATTCCTTGTTACCAACACACCATAATTGAGTTCAGTGTCTGATTTTTCCATGTCTCTATTATGTGTTCATTATTTAAAACCTCTGAATATTTAACACCTTAGCTGCCAGAGTTTGTCAAAGGCAGTCCAGGTCTTGGAGACTCTGGGAACCATATCGGTGGCAGGAAAAGTCTAAAATAGTCACTTTCAAACTTAGTTCTGCATGCATAGTGAATTTCAAGTGTTTTTCTCTTAAAATGTATTGCTGGAGACGGCTCAGTGGGTAAGAACAGTTTCTGGGGAGATCTGAGTTTTAATCCCCGGCACCTTTGTATAAAGCTAGACAGGGTGAAGCAACCCTTTGACCCCAGTGCTGGGGGTTGGGGGCAGACAGCAGGATGCCTAGAGCTTGCTGGCTGTTAGCTGAGCACCAGGTTCAATGTGAGACCTTGACTCAAGGAAATAAGGCAGAGAGCAGGATACCTGACATTGTCCTCTGGCCTCTGCAGGATGGAGATACACACACACACACACGTGCGCGCACAAACACAGGCACATGCAACCCCCCACCATATATGCATACATATGCCACATACATAAACACAAAATGCAGATAAAGTTACATTGCCTTAAGTGTCTTGATTCACACAGGAGCTCAGCTGACCTGTTGTATGCTGTGCTTGCTCCAACAGCCTGGAAAGGAGACAGGGTGCTTTAGATCTGGTTCTGTCCATTGGGCCACCTTGCACTACGTGCTTTTAGGTGGGATTTATTATATGCTGTCTAATCGGTATATATGGCATGTATCTATGTGTAATCTGTATATGTTCTATATACATAAAATCTGTTATATATAAAATCTGTTTGTTATACATAAAATCTGTTACATACATACATAAATCTCTATATGCTAGATACACATGTTAAATCTATGTATGTTATATGTAATCTAGATATGTAATAGATATATAAAATTCATATGTGTTAGATATACATATAAAACCTATATATAAATATAAAATATGTTATAGACAAATATAAATCTTTTTTTACACAAAGTTTATATATGGTCTATATACATTTATAAAATCCACATTCTCTATAAAATCTATCTATGCTATATGCACATATAAATATATTTTATATACACATATAAAATCCTTTATATAAATATCTAGTATCTATGTGTATTATACAATATATATAATATGTATGTGTTATAGAAATTATTTGTTGTGTGTGCCTGAGTGTGTCTGTATATACTTATCTTTACAAACTTGTGTTTGGATCGCTCCTTCCTCAAAGGTGGGTACACACCCCTGAAGACATGAAGCTTCCATCCACTTTCCCTGGCCTTTTTCCTCACTGGCTGTGTGGCTGGGACAGAGACTTGCGTGTTAAAGCTATGGGGTTGCACATGAGGAGCAAGCTGGCCTGTCTCCCTGTCTCCCAGGGGAAGATAGAGAGGAACTGGGACAGTGAAGTCAGACACTGAGCAGCTGCTGGACCAGCTTGCCGAGTGACTGCTAAAGGAACGAGCGTTGAGTGCGGCCTTGGAGAACGTGCTTTGACGCGTGTTTTCTCCTTTGGGTTATTTAGTACTGGCTCTGTAACTCAGTAGGAAGTTCTCTTTTGTTTGGCTGACTTCAGGCCCATTCAGTGAAGGCTTTAGTGGTAACCCGTGAAGTTTCCCTCCTGTCTGGCCCCCGTGCTGCAGCCTCAGACAAGAGAATCAGAGGGCCTAAGGTTTTCCAGTGTTTGTGCCTGCTCAGGGTGACTCAGCTGCCTGTGAAAAGGTCTTTTGTATACAAGTTCTGAGGAGGAGAGCCCTGGCTTTAAAATATTTGTTGTCTAAACCCAAGCAAATGCTTTTTAAAGGTTTTCTCAGTGACCCTCAGAGAAAAACAAACTTCAAGAAACCAAGATGCCGTCGAGCCTCCAGCTTTCCCAAAGGAGATAGCCTTAGCAATTTGCCAGAGCTGCCCCTAAGGGGGATTATCTCTTTGTACAGCAAGCGTCTTGTGAACCTCCTCCACTTCCGGTTGGAAGAGTGCCGGTCCTTCAATCTGTCATTTCCAGGTTTAGCCAAATTGTAGTTTGGAAGCCTCCTGGGCCTGAGAGTGTTTGCAAGCAAGGACAAGAATTTTGAAGCTGGAGCTCGGATCTCCTTTTAGACCTGGGACTGTCTTTCTCTGTCTGGCAGCGTATTGCCATTGCCCAAAGAAATTCTGAGCTTTCCCCCTTGGACATAGTTTTCCCCTTGGACTCAGAAACTGAGCTCAGAAGAGCATTGGGGATTGATTGATGGTTGACTGATTAAATGTGTTCATACAACTTGAGCCCCTTAAAATTGTCTTTGGTGATGTAGTCACTGATACTTGCCCAGGCCCCTTTAGGAAGCCCTTTACCCATGATCCTGTGAGCAGTGAGAACGAAGACAATTGATTTACCAAATAAATAAATAAATAAAGACATGAAGTATGCGATTAGGAAGGGAATTGGTTGCGAAAAAGAAGGGATCAGTGGAACTGAGAGGAAGAAAAGAGAGGATCATGGGGTAGATATGATGAAATGCATTATATACATGTATGAGATGTCATGATGAAACCCATTATTATATATAGTTAATACATGCTAATAAAAACTAAAGAATGTGCCCAAATGAGTAAATAGATATTATTTACAGATGGCCTAAATGCTAAGAATATTAAGTCTCTCTTGTATTTAAATTCTTAGAGGAGTATGGGATGCTTTCAGTCCAGTGGTTCTGAAAATGTAGCCCTGTGTAGCTAGCCTGCATCCTGGCCCCCTGGGGATATGTCAGAATGCAAATGCTCATGTCTCTGTCTTCCGAGCACTGAATCAGGGCTCTGGGGGCAGTGGGCTATTTCAACAAGCCTTCCGGGTGATTCCTGGGACTCTCTGACTAAGGCACTCCAAAATCTGCTCTGGACACCCTTCCTTCTCCTAAGAGGAAGCCAGCAGAGCTCTGAGGCCAAAGGCCATCCTAGCTGGATCCCCAGAGAGATTCTCAAATGCAGACTGTGTGAGACTCTCCCGAGTGAGCAAGCACACTGTGCGGAAGGTAAGCTTTCACCCTTGGTTTCCGGGCATTGGAAGGACTCGCTTTCTACCTACTCCCCTGTCTGGTGGTGTCCCCGGAACTCTTCGGGCTCAGGTGTCTCGTCTGTAAAACAGAAATGGAAACTCCTTTTCATGGCATGCTGTAAAGAACAAGCACATTTTATGATGGAGGGTTGAAAGGAAAGCGTCATGTACAATGTAACCTACAAATTACCTTCCTCTGAGCTCATTCCTGAAACAGCCTTGTCTTTCCTGAACCTGGGTCTGAGTGGCAGTTGGGAGGCTGATGTCGGGACAAACGTCTCTGTAAGTGGCTGAGTGGACCTTTTCTAGCTACAGACTGGTTGGTGTCTTTGCCAGGATCCTTTGCATACTGTACTAAGGTTTTCACCAACTTAAACACTGGTGTATTTAAAGATGAGAAGGACTGTGTCTCACCAAACCTGTTGACTTTTTCTCTTTATCCGTGTGTATAGAATGGGCTCTGCAGAAATGAGGACTTAATACAATACTCACTTTCCACATTGACCTGTGAGATACAGTAGTAGATTTATATTGTTTTAAAAATGACTAGACAAACAGGCAAATTATAGGGGAACCATTTGTGGATGTATGTGTGTGTCTGTGTGTGTGTGTCTGTGTGTGTGTGTGTGTGTGTGTGTGTGTGTGTGTGTGTGTGTGTGTTTTAGAATCAATTGTAAAAACACAGTACCTCAGAGCTAATTACGTTTAATATTGGCCATAGATGAGGTATAACATCATTGAGAAGGTACTGACTGTGGTGAGGTAAATGCTTTGTTTTGGAATTGGGACTTGTTCTAGAGTTTCTTTTTAGTTGAAGTGGGATATTGACAAGAGGCAGAGACAACCTTTGCGCAGGGCTTTGTACTGAGCTTCAGACAGAACAAGAATACGGTCCAGTCAAGAAGGAGTCAGGTGCTTTTGATAGCCAGGCAGACAGGAAAATAGGTGTTTCTTTGTGTGGACAGCCGGCCCTGTTGTGTATCCCGGCCCCAACTCCTTTTTTATTTATTTATTTATTTATTTATTTTGGTTTTTCAAGACAGGGTTTCTCTGTGTAGCTTTGCACCTTTCCTGGAACTCACTCTGTAGCCCAGGCTGTCCTCGAACTCACAGAGATCTGGGTGTGGGATCCCCCCCCCCCCATGAGTGCTGGGATTAAAGGAATGCGCCACCACCGCCCGGCTTCCTTTTTATTTTTACTAAGTGTCTCCACCCTGTCAGCCAGCTTTTCCTTGTAGGAGATGGTTGTAGCATTCAGATACGAAGTTTTCTCTCAGCCTCAGGACAGCTTTGACTTCTTCATTTGCTAAAAAAAAAAAAAGTCTCTAAAACCTTGTATCTTTCTGTTCCTGATGCTCACATAGAGTTTAAATACAACCCTGGATTCTCAAGCAACAGTATGTTGCCCAGCGCCCCTTGGGCCTCTAAGACAACACGGATGTTCACAAAGTGCACCATTTGTATCCCAGCGTGTGTTACTCCTGCCTGTCATTCATAGCTGCCCATGAGCAGAGGCAGGAAGTGGATCTTTAAAACTCCCTCGTTCAGAGAGCTGGCAATCTGAGCAAACAGAATTAACCTTACCCAAACCTGTCTTCCGTCTCCTCTCTAACCAGAAGAAGATTCTGTGGGAAGAGAGGGGCTGGCACATACAGTCTGATTCTGGAACTGGCTCTCTGGCCAGGTGGCCAGCAAGGACCCGAGACTTGCTGCTCCTGTGCCTCTCTTGTCATCGTCCCTCACATGCTTTCCTCATTCCCTGGATGTCTGGGCTCAGGCACTTCTTGGAACACCGAGTCTAATTAGTGAGCATCTTCCAGTATCAGCCTTGTACTCCTCTGGGGCCTGGGAGGGGTTCAGTCAGAACAGATTAAGCATTAACAGTGAGCCCGCACAGAGTTGGTGATGATGTGTACTTGGTGATTACTTTCTGCAGGGTAGAGCACGATTCACCTCTGTTATACAGACACAAAGTGTCTGTCACTTCCTCTACAGTACACACGTGTGGTGGGCAGGCCTAAACCCTGGCTGTAACCCAGCTGGAAGGGCTGTCCCATTGAAGCCCCAAGAACTGAGCTCAAGATAGGAGGCAGAGTATGGTTAGGAGGAGAACTGCCCTACAGGGGAGGTTGATAGTGATTGTGGAGCCTTCTGAGTGAATCCCGGGTTGACAGTAACTCCTTCCTTCTGTACCTCTGCCTGGGTCGATGACCAGACTTCTGGAAACAAGTTAATGGGTAAAGGATGAGCAAAACCCTGCACTGGCCTGAGGGCTACTCAGTGGCATGAGAGTTTACAGCCGAACTGGTACAGATTTGTTTCAGCCAGTTCACCCAGAGTTTGTCCACTGTGAGCCCTGGGAGGTTCATGCTGCCAGTCTTGAACAAACAAGAATGGCCTACAGTTCAGTTGGCCAGGGGTCCTTCGGGGCCTGATTCCTGTATTTCCCAGACAGAGTGAGACGCAAACACAGCCTTTAGCCAGAGAGGCTAGGCTGAAAGTGTGGCTGTTACAGAGTCTCGCAAGCTGGTCTGCAGGAAGCCTCCGTTCTCTCCAGCCTGTCTGTCTGTGCCGACTGGGACAGAGGGACAGAGATTTCAAGATTTCAAGAGAGGTTTGGATTTGCTCTGGTAAATAGTAGAGTTTGCCTCACAAGGAGAGGCGAATTTGCCTATCCTGTTGGTGATGGTTGCAATAGTTTAGTCCGTCCCCCCCAAACAGACTGGCATTTCTAGTTCTTGACACCCACACAAATGTCCTCTAGAGCCTGGGAACCCTAGGCTCTGAAATAAGTAACAACATTGATAGCCGAATTAGGGTCACCTGAAGTTTACCTCAATCTCCAGCCCTCCAGTCACAGAAATCAGAGTTCTTTCCATGTTAACTAGCCTTATTCTTGTGCGTGATTCCTTACTGCATTTAATTTAATTTTGCATAAAAACCCTGTAACTAATTATGTGACATTTGCGTACTCTGAACAAATCCCCCCAAATATTTGCATGAATTTCCTGATGTTCCCTATGACTCCTTTAACAACCCTCATTACAGAAAAACTGCCTTCCTGAATTGATTTAGCACGCTAGTCTGTCCTGAATGTGGCTGATTTCGGTGGTGGGGCAGAGGGTTCAGGGTAGGGAACTTCCACTGGTAAGTGAACTGTCTGAGGTGTTGCCCTAATGAGTGTCTCAAGCTAGAGTTGCTGTCCCTGGTGACTCTCGTACTCCAGAACACAGACAGGAGGAGCCTTGGTGTGTCCTCAGTGCACAGTCCTCTCGTGGAATGGGGTTGGCAGCTTAGGGCCTTGCGAAGAGGTAGATACAAGTAACAGCAGCAGCAGTTATGGGCCCGGTGAGATGGCTCAGCCAAGCCGGAGGACCCAGTGAGTCTCAGAGGCCACATGGGAGACGGAGAGAACCGACTCTGCAGGTTGTCCTCTGAGCCCCACGTGTATGCTCTGGTACATGCCTGACCACACATGTAAGAACAAATGCTCACGAGATTTAAAAACGTGGAGAGGGGAAAGTACTAGTCCAGGTGGCCCCTTGTCGTGTTGTCCCGGATCCTGCACGTCAGCCCATCTTCACCCTGGTTCATAGTGAACACAAACTTAGGCCACACACAGCTGTAGAACTGTAGCTGTTGCTTCTTTTGTATTATTTTAATTAGGCACACACACACACATAAACACGCATATATGTGTGTATATATATATATATATATATATATATGTAGATATATCTATATCTATCTATCTATTTATATCTAATGCATGGGAGCAAGGATACCGCTACCAATTTCCCATATTCTGTCCAAAAAATGAGAATTTTAAAAGAAGAAACCTTGTGCCATTTGTTACTGAATGGTGCTGGGAATACCAGGAGTTCTCTGTAGCCATAAATGGATTGTGACTCTTAAGGGATGCTGGAGTGGTTTGGGCTCAGGGGAGGAAGGGCTGCAGGGTGGATACTTAGTGAGCTCAGTGTCACCTGATGTGCTAGCTAAGGGCCCTCTATATCCAGAGATAGGGATTTGGGGTGGGGGGAATCCTGGAGAGTGGGAAGGGCAGTTCTAACATGTTTGCTGGGAATGGTAACTGCGCTGGCCTGGAGAGCATGCCGGGAGACCTGTTGAGGCTGATCCTGGCAACCAGAAGAATGCTTTCTGAAGTAGGCATTTAGCTGAGCCTGCGGGGACCATCTTGATCAGATTTCAGAACAGAGAAGGCGAGCAGAGTCCAGGTGGTGGGAAGGATGAACCCGTCCACTCCAGCATCACTTTCCTTCTGGGGAAGGCTTGGCACCCAGATGAGGGCTCTAGATACAAGATCTCTCTTTGAGCTGAAAGGGAGTGTGTGCTACAGTGTTTCCACCTCAGTTCTCCCGTGGGAGAGAGTCCAGATTCCTACAACCGTGTTCTATCACAAACTTAATTCATCTTGTCCTTCAACAGATAAGAAACTCCTTTCCTTCGGAGTCAGAGAGACTTCTCACAGTCAGAGCAAAATGGCTTTCTAATTACCTTTCAAACAGGGGAGCAGGGCTATTTACTTCTGGTGGCATCAGCCCTCCAGGGAACCACCAATAAAAGCTCTTTTTAATCAGAGGAGTGTAATCACTTCAGACCACAAGACACTTGGGCTAATCTTAAATTGCTCCACATATAACGAGCTGCAGAGCTCAGGGCAGAAGATGCTGGGAGCGGATCCTGTTTACCTTTGGTCTCCTTCTGGTAAAGAGAAATGCCTGCTATGGAGTTTCCAAGTAACATGGGGAGAAAATGCAGGGTGATGGTGTATTCGTTTACCAAACATGGGCTCCTGAAGTTTAATGAGGTCAGAGTCACCTGGAGCATTTTCCAAAAACCACAGGTTGCCCGGCTCCTCCACCTCTGGAGAAGAGTGGGTCTGAATAAAACTCTGAGAATTCAGATTTCTAACAAGTTTACCAGTGATCTTTATGAAACATCTGTATCCTAAGTCCTGTCTGTTGTCAGAAACCATGCCAGAATCACTCTGATGATGATGGATGGGCATTTGAATCTCCTGGAAGCTATTTGATCCTCGTCCTAGGATGTCAACCAAGGCCTAGGCTGGTTCTCAGGAAGCCAAGCAGAAGGAGAAAACATTCTAAATTCAAAGACATGGCCATACCTCACAACTGCCTTTTTCTGTGACAGAGCTGACTGAGCCTGTATGGTAGAATGAGGATTGCTCTGTAGAAATGGTACCCAGTCCTTCTTCTGGGGAGAGACCATTACCAAAAGAGAACACTCCCCTCCCCACACTCTCTCTTTGACTCCCATTCCTGTTACTCATTTGCATTATCAACGATCTCATGGTGGTTAATACCAATGTCAACCAGTAGAGACAAATCTTTGGGCATGTCTGTGCAGGAGTTTCTAGACTGGGTTAATCAAAGTGGGAAGACCTGCCCTGCATATCTATGCACAGGTGAAGCATGCTGGACTGCAATAAAACATTTGTAGAATGATTGATTCTCATGTGTTCACATTGGCGTTTATCTTCTGGAGAGGACATTGATAAGTAATAAAATGAACCAGTCCCTATTCTACAAGCTGGTGATCTGCAAAGAGTGATCTTCAATACAGCAGAGGTATCTTCTGGGGATTGTTAGAGGTACAGTCTCTCTGGCTTCAGTCACACTCACCAAACCAAATTCTGGGGCTGGGCGGGGCAATCTGTGTTAGCCCATGGGAAGAAATGAGAATCCTCAATAGCAATTCAATACTATCCTCCTGAGCTAGGGGACACAGTAGTCCAGGCCCTGTGTGGGAGTCTCTAAAAATACCTTCAGGCTGGAACAATGACTAGCATCCTCTGGTATCAAGTTTTATTCTAGACACTGGGACTGCAACAAGTTTATACCTTGCTGTGTATAAGGAAAAAGACTTGCTTCATCCCAGTGCCAGGACAGGTTTGGGGAGTCATTGGAGATAAATTTAGAACATGACTGGCTATATTTTGAAGGACGGTGCTGATAATAAGCTCAAGGGCCATGGTCAATGGTGGTGAGGGAAAGAACATTTTGTGATCCGATGTTCAGGTGAACAGTATGTCTGTGGTACCACAGTACAGCCATGCAATGGCCCCACTGGCCATTTCCTGCCTACTGTGATGTACTATTGGTATTTAGATTTGTCCTTGAGCTTTCTATGGTCAAATCATTCAATGTGGAGTGGCTGGGGACCCAAAGTAGGCTTTCCAATTACACAGAGCTCTGTAGTGCTTCCCATCAAGACAGAAATGGAGGTTTGATGAGGACTCTGGTAACTGAAACAATTCATTTCCTCCTGGTGACTTTTCTTATACATACAGTCTACTGCCATGCTGAGAAATGACAGGCTACTGACTTGCAAACCTCATTCATCCACTCATTCATTTAATCAGCTCTGAGTGACTGATGTCCTAAGTGCTACAGTGGATAGTGAGGTGGACCGAAATGAAGGGCTGAACTCGGCAGAGTTGGAAGCACACACAGAGGGACCTGTTCAGGGTTACGGTTTGCACTTTAGTAAAAGAGGAACTAGAATTAAACCTTACTCCCGATACAGGGCGAGAACAGGGAGCAAAAAGGACTGAGGATCTCAGAGAGAGGGCAGAGGCTTCCAGAGAATGTCAAGAGTGAGAGAACTTGGTGTAAAATGTCAGGAGCAGCAGAAACCAGCCCTGAGATACAGACCATGCAGGCAATGCGAGAGCCCTTTGTGCAGAAGTCCTCAGCGGCCTGGGTAGAGAGGCTGTGGTGAAGGGTTTTCAGCAGTAGCAAGCTTCTGATTACTTGAATGGGGGAGAAATGAGAGCAGCAAGCAGGGGGATAATGAAGGCGGAATTAATCTGCCAAAGCTGGGGCTCCTGAATTGATTGGTTTGCGGTGTTTAACACACAAAGTCCTCCATGGGAGAATGTGGACTGGCACAAATTTCAGTTAACATTGAGATGCCTCTGGTGTGTGTGTGTGTGTGTGTGTGTGTGTGTGTGTGTGTGTGTGTGTGTGTGTGTGTTATATGCATGTGTATATAAATGTTTATGGTGTATGCATGTGTATATGAATGTGTATGGTACATGCATGCGTATGCACATGTAAGGGTGCATTCACCCATTTGTGTATGTGTAGAGGCCACATGTTGAGTGTCTGCTGTCACACTCTACCTGTGGTTTGAGGCCGGGTCTCTTACTGAACCTGGTCCCGGTCATTTTGGCTCTTTTGACTGGATTGCAAGTCCTCAAGATCCGATTGTCTCCACCACCAGGTCTGGGAGCACAGGAGTGCTCTGCCAGGCCTGGCTTTGACATGGGTCCTGGGATCAAAACACAGGCCTCATGCTGTGCAGCAGGCACCTTGCCCACTGAGCCATCTCCCCAGCCCGGAGTTCCTCTCTATTACCTTGCTGTGACTACGCTCATCCATGCATTCCCAAGGTGGGGATGTTTAGTATTTTACATTTGCTGTACAGATGTACCTTTCCATTACGATGACAAAATAATTTTGTTCAAGGGAAATATCTCTTGTTACTGTAGTTAGTCATTTCCTAAGTGTGGAAATTCTTGCATCTACAAAGTTTCCATTGCCTCTAACATCTGGCTTCCTTGTGGTTGCATCTCTGCCTGGAGGTGGATTGGGAATTCCATTGGCAGGCTCTTCCAAACTCTGCAGCCGTAAATTATGCTAATTAAAATAGAGAGATTGCAGGAGTGCTTTTGGAGTTCTGCAAGCTTTAATAGACAGTTACATTTTGAACTCCACTCCAAGTGAGTGACACCCAGGAGCTTTGCATTCTTAGGATTCAGTTCTAATGGACCTCCCTCCGAACTGACCTATTTCCAATAATGACAGGTTCCATCAAATGCTACAGACGTACAAGGCCACCACGAGTTATCTCGAAACCCCTAATCCCTTTCAGTGTCTCCTACTGATTGCTCCAAAATGTTTGAATTAAGTGAAAGGCAAACTTCCTGAACCACGTCTTTAAAGTGAGTCGTATTTGCATAAGTTTTAGCCATGGAACAGATGTCTCTTTAATACTGCACCTTTGAAAAATTTTAAAACCACATTATATAAATCCAACTTGCTGTAACATGATTCTTCTTGCCTCCTTAATCCTTCCTTCAGCGAAATGTTTTCAACAGAACGCTGACAAGGACAAGGAGAACGGAGGCTCATGGTCTGAGATTATGGGAGGGGAAATTGTTTCCTTGAAGGATTTTTTTAATCTCATCTGCTAAAATGGAATGACACTTTCCTCTTTGTGGACTGTGTTCCACGTCTTCATTTTGACGGTTAATATTCAGCACTCTCACTGTGCACTGTGACCACAGAGAATTTAAACTGTAGAAAGAGAAACACACACAGGGAAAATCAAGTTCACTTGAGCTGTTGCCCTATCCCACTCAGTTTTTAAAATCTCCCACTGATTTTTCATTCCTGGAGCTTTCTAATTGCCCCAAATATCTTGACTCCCATTTTATTTAACGAGGTTGTTTCTCCACCATGAGGGTACCTGATCATGGCCTACACACATAGATTAAAATTATCCTACGTGAAGTATGACGTACTCTAACATGGCCGAGGACACGTGAAGTGTTATAGACACCAAATAAAAAATGTCAGAATAAAATTTACATGTACACACACTCGAGTACACGCATGTACGAAGATCAGTACACATATGATGTGTACACACATATCACAGGTCAGTACAGTACACATATGTGTGCACACACATCACAGGTCAGTACAGTACACATGTACACACACACATCTCAGGTCGGTATAGTACACATGTACACACACACACATCTCAGGTCAGTACAGTACACATATGATGTGTGCACACACATCTCAGGTCAGTACAGTACACATGTGCACACACACACATCTCAGGTCAGTACAGTACACATGTGCACACACACACATCTCAGGTCAGTACAGTACACATATGTGTACACACACATCACAGGTCAGTACAGTACACATATGTGTGCACACACATCACAGGTCAGTACAGTACACATATGTGTGCACATACATCTCAGGTCAGTACAGTACACATGTACACACACATATCTCAGGTTAATGCGCTTGCACTTGCGCGCGCACTCACAGACACACACACACACACACACACACACACACACACACACACACACACGTCAGTACACCAACAAGAGGAAATCTCTATTTCTGATGACAAAATCCGAGCTTTAGGATTGGTATAGTCTGTTGAGTTTAATGAGATAGTCCAAGAACTTTACCTAATAGTCCCCAAATGTTAGGTCTGATAAATTTGTGGAGGTAAATAGTTATTACAAAGCTGAGATAGCCCAAAATCATCTTGGCTCTCTTTCTGCAGTGTTTCATCTTCCCATAGTCAGTCAGGGTTAATCCATCTGCAGGAGCTTCGATACGGGGTCAGCATCTCCAGAAAACTTTAGTTCACAAGCTCTACAAATAGAAAAATCTTGAGGCTCTGGAAGGTGAGAACTCTTTTGAGAGGAGGAGGGCAGTGCTGTGAGGAGAGCTGTGTGTCTTACGCGGTATGCATGATGGTATAGACTTGCTTAAACCTTATGACGCCACTACAAGCTAGATATCACTTATCCTTCTGACAAAGACAGAAGCTAAGACATACAAAGCTCAAAAAGTGATTAATCCAGGAGAACACAGCCAGTAAGATCAAAACCAGGATTTGAACCTAAGTCATTGAGTCAGAAAGTGTTTGTCGTTACTGTGGGAACTGGAGTGACGGCTGGTTGTGACGCACCATGTGGGTGCTGGGAACTGAACCCAGGTCCTCTGCAGGGCTCTTACCTTCTGCACCACCTCTCCAGCCCCATTACTGTTCTTGTCGACTTGAACCCCCCTGGGCTGATCAAGGACCGCTCAGTGAAGGAGCTTTAATCCAAACTGCTTTCCAGGGTGAGTGCCTCCATTCCTGCCTAAACCTGACTTCACTGCAGACTCTTCATCTTCCCAGATCTCACTGTCCTCTGGTCTCATTTCCAAATAATGTCTCTGGGCTTTTGTATTAGCTGACTTCATTGTGTACCATGTTCAGGCCTCTTTCTCTTCTGGATCCTTTTCTCAGCATCTTCTTAAAATGACTTTATGAGGCTGGGGTTGGTTGTAGCACGAATCCTAAAAGGTCTTATTAATAAAAACAAACCCGGAGCCAGGTATTGGGGTGAACGCTGAATGATCAGAGAAACAGAACAAGCCACAGCCACCTCACCTTGCCAATTCCTCAGCTGATCCTGTTTCCTCAGACTAAGCCTCTGAGTCCTCATCCTGAATGAATCTCAGCTGAACTGCTGCTAAAAGCCTGAAAGCTTAACCAGCTCTAGTTCCTGGTCCTCACACCTTATATACCTTTCTGCTTCTGGCCTTCACTTCCTAGGATTAAAGGTGTGTGTCATCATGTCTGGCTGTTTCAAGTGTGGCTTTGAACTCACAGAGATCCAGATGGATGTCTGCCTTCGGAATGTTAGGATTAAAGGCATGTGTACCACTATTTTCTGGCCTCTATATCTAGTGGCTGTTCTCTTCTCTGACCCCAGTTAAGTTTATTAGGGTGCACAATATTTTGGGGAACACAATACCACCACAGTTGGTGGTGCATGCCTATAATACCAGGCCTCAGAAGGCAGGTGGATTTCTGTGAGTTCAAGACTAGATAGGCCTACATAAGGAATTTGAGGCCAGCCTGGTCTATATAGTGAGTTTCAGGACAGCTAGGGCTACACAGAGAAAGCCTGTCTCAAAAAACAAAACAAACAAACAAATTATTATAAATGTTTAATTAGCATATATAATATTGAATCTTATTAGATTTCATATTCATATATATCTAATACATCAAATGTGCCTTGCTGTTTTTCACCGTTTAGAAAGTCCCCCTTCTACTTTCATGTCACACACACACACACACACACACACACACTTGCATACATGCACGCATGCATGCACACATGCGTGCATACACATATGCATAGGTAAGTATGTATGTATATATGTGCATATACTATAGATCATTAAATCTAGATTGTATATAGAGAAGAAATGTCTACTATTTTATATTTTTGAATTTATTTTCTTGTGTGTGTGTGTGTATGTATGTATGTATGTATGTATTAGTGTGGGTATTCATGTGCTACATCATGGTTGTGGAGGTCAGAGCTCAACTTTGGGGGCCAGCTCTCTCCTGCCACCTTGTTGAGGTAGGGTCTCTCTTATTTTTGCCACTGTGCCAAGTATGCATGCACTTCTGGGACATTCTTCTCTTTGCCCCTGTCTCACTGTAGGGATGGTGGGACTACAGATGCCCACCAGTGGACCCAGAATTTGATGTGAATTCCAGGGGTCAGTCTCCAGTCCTCAGGCTTGTACCGCCAATGTGTTCGCCCACTGAACACTCTCCTGGCCCTGTTTGAGCTGTCTTTGCCCCCATGACTTTTTTTGCTCTTCCTCCCACTTCCTTTTAGACTTTTCATCCTCACTGTTTCTACTTTTATTCCCCCTCTCTCTTTCTGTGTGTGTGTGTGTGTGTGTGTGTGTGTGTGTGTGTGTGTGTGTGCGCGCGCACACACGTGTGTAACATTTTCTTTATCCACTCATCTAATGATGAGCACCTGTGCTGATCCGTATCTTGGCAGCAATAAACATGGAGATGCAAGAATCTCTGGTCTGCTTCGTTTTCAAAGCCCCAGTATTTTTATTTAAGGACTTACTCCATGGTCACCTGAAGATGCATATCAATTCATTAGGCATATGACTCTTTATCGGAATCTTCATTACTGAATTATAATATCTTAAATAATTCATTTTTAGAGACTTGTGGCACTCTGAAAATGCATGCTATTGTGTGCTAAAATGTGTTTGGAAAGGTAGTAAGGTACCTTCAAGTCTGGCTGGGTTGATCCAGGGTCATGAGCTCAGGTCTGGAGCCTTCCAATGGTTATGGCTCAACTCTTGGCTGTACCTCACTTTCCCATTAAGAGAATATTCCTGTAGAAGTGATAGATTATATATAATGTTTAATAATGAATCTGTACTTCAGAAAGAGAAATATTAATATTAACCAAAGCCCTAGTGTATTTCAAAGTCCACAGACAGAAAACAGCCGGTTTCCTGGCATCTTTAATGTTGAAACCACTGTGTACCATTCGGTCTCTTCCAACTGTGCTGGAGAAGCAGAGATCTTCAGGTCAGCTCTCCAAGCAGGAAAACATGTCCAGAGTGAAACAGTAGCACGTAGCATTTTACACACTATGTTTGCAAGTTAGCAATTGAAGCACTATCATCTCTGGGCCATGTATTCAGAAATAACAAATTCAAAGTTCTGATTTCACAGTCTATAGACTTTTCTATAGGATTTTCATGTGAAAAATGAATTCTTCATTTTTTCAGATACGTTTTTTTTTTTAAACATGGGTTTAGCCACACAAATAAGAATATAAACAATTTTAAAATAGCTTACAAAGTAATGGATTTGGAGGCTGGAGAGATGGCTCAGTGGTTAAGAGCACTTGCCCTCGTAGAGGCCCTGAGTTTGGTACCCAGTACCCACATCCGGTGGTACAGGACTGTCTGTAACTCTAGTTGCAGGGACCCTTGTTCTCCTCTGGCCTCTGCAGGCTCTGCAGTCACCGTGGAGTTCATTATGGCCTTTCAAACAGTGTCTCATTATAAATGGTTCTAATTTGCTCGCCTCCCTCGCCTTCCTTCCCCATGCCCGGGTCTCCCTCTTGCTGGTCCCCTTCCTCCCTGCAAGCTGGCTGTCATGTCACATGTCCCTCCACCCTTTCTTTCCCCCTTTCCTCTTAAGGTCTTTCCTTCCTTTCTCCTGATCTTTTTTTCTCGTTTAATCTCAATCTCTCTCTCTCTCTCTCTCTCTCTCTCTCTCTCTCTCTCTCTCTCTCTCTCTCAATCCCCCTACTGTGAAAATTTTAAGAGCTAAAAGAAAAAAATCTGAGACACCACTAGAAGATGGAAAGACTTCACATGCTCATGGATTGGCAGAATTAGTAACATGAAAATGCCATATTACCAAAGCCATCTATAGATGCAACACAGTGCCGACCAAAACTTGAAGATCTAGGAACAGTAATCCTAAAATTCATGTGGAAGGACCTAAGACCCTGGACAGCCAAAGTCACCTTCAGAAGAAACAGCAGTGCTGGGTGTGCCAGGACACTCGATCTGAAATTGTCCTACAAAGCCACAGTGACAGAAACAGCCTGGCTCTGCCACAGACACAGACATGTAGACCAGTGGACTATAATAGAGAGGCCAGAGCTAAACCCCACAGCTACAGTTGTGTGATTGTCAACAAATGTAGTCATCATCTATTGGATCAAGGACTTCCTCATCTGCATCACATCTTCATAGAACAGGATGTGCCTTATTACTTTTTAGCTGTTCTTAGATGCTAAAAGAGTTACAAGTCATATGTATGTGTAAGAAGATGATGACATGTATATATAAGAAAGTGAATGTGTCTAAAGAATACAGTACCCATATAAAATGTTCTATATAGTTTATTTTTACTTGAAAATGACTACCCCCTGGGGCTGGAGAGATGGCCCAGCAGATAAGAACACTAGTTGCTCTTCTAGAGGTCCTGAGTTCAATTCCCAGCAACCACATGGTGGCTCACAACCATCTGTAATGAGATCTGGTGCTCTCCTCTGGCATTTAGGCAGAACGCTGTATATATAATACATAAAATCTTGAAAAAGGAAAAGAAAGAGAAAATGACTACCCTAAGACCAGTAAATCCAAGGCCTCCACATATACATAATGTTTCTTCTAAGGGCACCAACATAGCTTCCTGTGTTTTGGAGTAGAATGCATGGACACCAGTGTTTATAAGCGTGAAATGTTGGCTTTTTTGTAAGACAGGGGAGTTTCCCCCTAACTCAGTAAACCCCAAATTCACTTTGGGAGTTTGTTTATAGAAGCTGTCACATGAGGTAGAGAAGTGATATCATGACAAATGACCACACATGTAGACTGTAGAGGCCTAGGTTTCTAGAACCGGGGAAAGGGATGAAGGATTATCTTGTGGAAAATCATTCTTTGACAGAAAGAGATGTCGTCTTAGAGCATAGTGATGGCTCCAATGACTTTCCATGCATGTGTGTGCACAATGAATGCCAGAAGACAACTTCAGTCATCTTTTTCAGGGCGCCATTATCATTTGAGACAGGGTCTGTCATTGATTCTAGGTTGACCCACCAGAAGACCCAGTGATCTGTCTCCCTTTCCCCAGAGCTAGGATTATAAATACATGTCACCACACCTGACTTTATTTTTTTAAACATAGGTTCTGGGGATTGAACTCAGATCCTCAATGACCCAGTAAACTATGTCCCAGCCTACAGTGACTTTTTTCCCCCAGAGGCTTTGTATTTCACATGGCAAATCAATGAAAAAAAACTAGTGTTACCAAAATAGACACTTGAATATTGTTTTGAAATGTTCATGTGTAATTTGTGGTGAATGGCCAGTCTGTAGTGAATTATTATCCCTCTTGTTCTGTTTGTGCAGGAATACATGGACTCGAATAAGTGCATCGAGCATCTGCTGACGCAACTCAGGGAGCAACACCGAAGTCTCTGGCGGTGAGTGAAGGCACTCTCCTGTCTCTGTGGGCTCAGGTAGTAGCCGCCATAGCTGTAGGATTTTTAAAATTGTGTTATTTCTGTACAGAGGTGAGTTTTGAAGCCAGTCTTTGGGCAAGCATTTTAGCTACTATGCTGACTTCTTGTAAGTGGTCTTGATCATGGAGCAGGGAATTAATTAGATTAAATGTATCTCCTTCTACTGGATGCCAGAACTACCTGTGTACACAAGATCACCAGAGGTTATGTAGGACCTGGCTTCCGAAACTGTCATCATGATCTCAGGAGGGTTCCCATTGCACAGACAACTGGAAGTAAGGACAGACTTCTGAATGTTCTGATTCCCCATCAAGCGGGTGATGATTCTGAGTATCTCTGGTAGTATGCACCGGGTGATGATGCTGAGGTATCTCTGGTAGTGTGCACCTATGTTGCAGCCTTCATTCTGAACATACTACATACTCTTAAGCATGTCAAGCTATGCAGCACTGACCTGCTGAATGCTGCCTAAGACACATGGCTCAGGTCCCAGGGCATTGTGTGTTGTGATTTTTAGTGTCTTTATTGTACTTTACATTTTTTTTTTTATGATCTGAGAGGAACATGGCAGTTTCATTGCAAAGAACAAAAATTTTACTATTTTTCTCCTGGTGATCTACAGCATGGAAGCAACACATTAATATATGTTTGGAGTGTATCACATTAGAATGTTTGATTTTTAAATTTCTGTGTATGTTGATCACTTGAGTTTCAGGTAATAATCTACTAAATGAGTTTTGGCATGGGATTAGGGTAGAAATTTTGGCAGTTTCTGTAATGGCTCTAGACAAACATTATGCATTTATGTGAAGTAATATTCACAAAACCAAAAATAATGAAATCAAAATATCAGTTGATTATGAAAAATGTTGAAGAGTCTTTGTTTCTTACAGTGTCAAATATTCAACCAAGATTTAATTGCTTATATAAAAATAAACAAACATATGTATCTCATTAGTTTTTAAATTTGCTTTTATTTTTAATAAATGGTAAAACTACACCTTTTTTATTTTACAAAGAATAGCTTTAAAATAAATTTCTTTATGGTTTTTTTATCAGTAGATGTCTGACTTGTGTATCTTATTTATATGGCTGTCTACCTAGAGTTATATAAAAATTTTAGCAGGGAAAAGAGGCCACAAGAAGAAAGTAATATGATTAACATACATTATATAAATGTAAGAAATTTGAAGAGAATATCTTAAGATACTTTATTTTTTAAAGGAAGCCCTGAGTTAGAGAACGGCAGTTTAAAATAACACAAAGAGCTGAGAGGCAGGCCTCAGGCCTGGGATTTGCTCAGAGCAGGCAGGTGGGAATGCCGCATGGCAAACTTAGGAACCTGGCTGAACATAGACACAAACTCTCTACTGATTTCCCTGCTCTGGGTCATTGAAGCTTTTCTTCCATAAAAAGATGCCAGGTTCCCGGTTCTTCACGTGGGAAGGTTGGTCCCGGAAGGCTTCTGTGTCATAGCCTTTTCATACTGAGATTTTGCTTTACTGGGTGGGCTCTGATTCTAGGTCAGGAAAATAACCTGAGACATATGTCCAGGCACCCTGAGTCGGAAATTGGTGACATGGAAGTGAAACGCCCAAGTCAGTCAGTCAGTCAGTCAGTCATTCCCAGGTCCCTTGGGAATAGACTGGGAAAATGGCTGTGATGCCATTAGTTAGTTCTCTAGGGACCTATGAGTGTGGCCTTTGCAGGTGCCATGATGATGTTTGAATTCCTTTTCCTAAAGTTTCTGTAGCTCTTGGATTTTGAAATACATATGCTGGTCCATTATTACATGGTGTGTCAGTACTATAGGAGAATTGTCCCGTGAGCTGTCCTTGTCCCAAGGGGAAAGAAGGTCCTATAGTCATTTATTTATGTGTCCATTTTACCTCTTGGAGGGCAGGGCTTTCTCTGTACTAACCTCAAAATTCACCCTACAAAATAGTTCTAGTTTGGGATAAAGTGCTATAGATTTTCCTTGGTTCAGCTCATGCATGATCTTTGGTCATAATAATAAAAAAAATTTCTGGCTCCTTATGTAAAAATACTACTGGGAGAATGTATCAGTTGACCAAAAAGTTTTCTTTTAAAGCATGTATTCTTATTAATTGAGAATTTCAAATATGCATAAATGTATTTTGATTATATATATATATTTTTTTTTCTTTTTTTTTTTTCGAGACAGGGTTTCTCTGTGTGGCTTTGCGCCTTTCCTGGAACTTGCTTTGTAGTCCAGGCTGGCCTCGAACTCACAGAGATCTGCCTGCCTCTGCCTCCCGAGTGCTGGGATTAAAGGTGTGCGCCACCACCGCCCGGCCTGTATTTTGATTATATTTACTCTTCAATCCTCCCTCTAGTTCCTCCCAGATCCATCTTTCGCCCCTCCACCCCCTTGTAACAACTTGTCCTCTTTTTCTTTTAAAAGTTTTTTTTTTTTTTAATAATTCACCAGGTACAATTTGTGCCACCCATATACTCATGGTTGTGGGATCTTGCCCTGGAACATAGTGGACATCCCAGGGGTCCCCCAGTCTTAAAGGAAACTGAGTCTCCCTCAGAAACTGTCAGCTGTCAGTAGCACCTCAGTTAGGGGTGGGAACTTGTGAGCCCCTCCCCCTCCATGCTGGACCGTGGCCTGGCTTGGTCTTTTGTGTGGTCCTGGGAAGGTGACCACAGCAGCTTTGCGTTCCCAAGTGTGGCTGTCCTGTCGTGTCCAGAAGACACTGGTCATTTTTAATCTGAACAGATAAATCAATTTTCTCTCATTTTTCTTTTCTTTTTTTCATTTTTTGTTTATGTGTATGTGGTGTGTGTGTGTGTGTGTGTGTGTGTGTGTGTGTGTGTGTGTGTGTATGTGCATGTATGCATGTTTTTGCTTGCACATGCATGGTTTGTGGATGTGGACTTCTAAGGCTGACGTTAAGGATCATCCTCTTTGCTCTTCCACCTCATTCTTTGAGGCAGGGTCTCTCAGGCAGAGCAGAATTTGCTGATTGGCCAGTCTCATTAAACAGCTTGCTGTGGGGATCCCCTGTACCCACCTTCGCAGGCTGGAATTATAGGCAGGGGGCCACACCCACCTGGCATTTACACAGGACTTCCAAACTCTGCTCCTCAAGCTCGTATAGCAAACACTAACACTGGATCATGTCTCCAGCCCCCAGTTATTTTTTATTAACTAATCTGATACTTACTGGATTTGTTTCGGGAAACTATTACCTTCATACCTGTTTGTTGTTGTTGTTTTGGGTAAACTAGTGCACATGTAACATCAGCAGCTATGTATATAGTTGCAGTTTTTTTTAATTTTATTTTTCTAATAGATGTATTTGAAATCATATTTTAAAACTGATCTATAACATAGTAAAGTTACATTTAAACTTGTATAGAAATATTCCCTTTGCTCTGTCTTTTAAGAGAAAAATATACACTAACAATAATGGCTGCCTTCTGATAAAAGAAAATTTTTAGTTTAATTTAGACAGTAAGTGTTCAAATGTATCTTAGATACATCACTGCGGAGGAGTAATGGTTTGCCAGTGCTTTGAACCAGTGAAAACATTCATGGAAAAGGGCTATGTTTTTCCGGCCTTCCTGGGGTAGTTAATAAAAATCGTTGATCTCAGATATGGCTAAGCTCAAATCTCATTTCAGGCATGGTAAGAGCTCGGAGTTTTGTGTGCAAACCCCTTTGTTTCCCTTCAGAAATGAAGTTATCCTTCTGGAAGCAGTAAAGCCTCAGGTATAATGTCAGAGGGCCCCATAATCCCCCGCTGTCTGAATAATAAAGGCATTGGAATGGTCACAGTGACTACCAGTGAGAAAATGGAAAAGGGTAACATGGGAAAGAAAATGAAGACCGAGTGTCAATTTCTACACACTCTAGTAAGTCATGCAACCACAGTTGATTATAGTTTGCAAACCAACCCTGACTTGACCGGCTGAAGTGGCAGGGTTTATCGTGGTCTATGGTGACATGGTAACTTTGCTTAAAGGATAAGGTCAGGGAATGGTGTAGAAAGTCCTTTGTGTGGATGATCAGGTTTTGCAAATACTTTACTCATGAGTCATGTAAACTGTATGCTGTATGGAGGATCTTGAGGGTAACCTTGTGTCATGTGCGTGAGCTTAACTAGGGTGCCTGAAATTAGACAGACTTACCCCTCAGTCAGTATAGATCCTCATGTTTATGGTACCTTCAATTGGTGATTGCTGTAATTATCAAGGGGTAGGCTCTTTATTGTAGCTCCTCACATTATCTGATGCACTAAAGTTGTACGTATGTAAGCTATGTTATAATTTCAGAGTCAAGTTCCTGAATGTATTTAATTGGTGATTTCCAGGCCAGTGAAAGACCCTGTCTCAAACAACAAACTGAAGGGCCCCCAAGGAATGGGACCTCAAGTTGTCCCTGGCTTCTGTGTGCATGGATATGCTTGTGCACATATACACATGTACGTGGGCATATATATTCACAGAAAAATATTTGCCAAGGGATTCCTTATCTTCATGGAGTAATTTACTGGTATTTAGATTTTACTTGTTTTTTAACCATCTTCCATGACACAAAAATATATTGTAATTACCCTCAAGGTAGCTAGGTTATTTTGGGTGCCTGTTTAGTATATTATAGAAATAGTCCTATCATCTGTCTCTGAGATGTGAAATAGCAAGGGAATTTGTGGAACTCAAACCCAGCCATCCAACAGTAGCAGGCATTCAGGTCCAATCTCTTTGGTACCAGAAAAGTATTTTAAAAAAGTAAACATTTGTGGATTTATATAAAGAAAAGGATGAAATCAGAATCTACAGCTAAGTCTAAACCCTCTTAAGTATATACTGAAGTCTTACTTTCCTCTGTACCTTTCTACTTGACTTAAAATATGGATGGTGTAAAGAAATTACTCAGCACTTAGAAGCATTTGCTACTCCTACAGAGGGCCTTGGTCCAGTTCCCAGAACCCACATTGGATGCCTCATAACCACCTGTAACTCCAGCTTCAGGAGATCCAGCTTTCTCCTCTGTCCTCTGTGGGTACTGTACTCATTGCTCTCATGTGCATACCCCACCCCCCCAGCACACAAAGAATTAAAAATAAACTCCTAAAAAATCCCACACGAAGTGTATATTAGTGTCAAACCACAGTCTTGATTTTCCATGCCTTAATTTGTTCTGATACAAGAAGTTAACATTAAGATGAAAGAAGTTTTTGTATGTGATGATTTTTATATCCTCTACTATTTGTGATTTGGCTAAAAATCTTTGACTGACAAGAAAGATCATAAATAATAGTGGAAAAATGCCTCCGATATTTGATTAAAATCTTTATCCATTTGTAGCCTCAAATTAAGAGTTTAGAATTCATAGACAGTTGGAAACTACAAATTGAATTCATGAATATTGATGGCGTGAAATTATTCTTTCATGCCACATGTGAAATATGTATGGAAAAGTGACAGTGTCATATTATCACAGCTGTGGAAAGAGGAGGTCACTAAAGGTTGGGAGAACTCTTGTCCTACCCTGTCAAACTAACAAATGAGTAGTACTCAGACTGAGTTTCTGTGTGTGTAGAAAGAAGGTATCAATATAGCTACCATTCTAGTTTCAGTCTGTTACTGCGGCAAACACCAGGACCAGAAGTGACTTAGGGTACAAAAGGTTTTATTTGGCTTAAACTTTCAGGTCACAGTCCATCCCCAAGGGAAGTCAGGGCAAGAACTCAAGCAGGAACGTGAAGTACACATGGGTGGTTGGCTCACTCACAAGCTCATGCTTAGGCAGCTTTCTTATACAGCCCAGGACTGCTCAGGGAATGATGGCGCCCACAGTAACAATCAAAACAACTCCCCACAGAAATTCCATGTGCTCATCTGATGTACGAAATTCTTCAATCTTGAGAATTGCCTCCTGGATGTCTCTATGCTGTGTCAAGTTGACAATTAAAGGTCACTAGAGCGACTAGTGTTTCAGATTTCAGAGCATCAAGACTGCATGAATTGTGTAGTACAGTGTATTTTTGGAACGTATACTTAAAGATGTCTTCTATTCTGGTCATTTGATAATACTTAGATATTGTGTGATGGTGCTATGGAATATGGACCATACTAAACTTTGAAGAATTTGGTAGAAATATCTAATCCAAAAGATTTAACAGGTTTCCAATAACTCACTAGATAATGTTAAAGTATTTGCTTTGGATTTTTTAAGTTACATGGGAGACATTCAAAGCTACTGTAAGAAATAAAGAGCTTAGGCTGGAGAGATGCTTACTACACAGGCAGAAGGACCAGAGTTTGACCCCCAACATCTACATAAAAAATTGTGGCATGGTGGTGTATTTGAGATCCCAGTGCTGGGGAGGTGGAGACAGGTGGGCCTGTAGGGACTCACTGAGCATCTCTTCCCCGTGAGGGATTATGTCTCAAAATCCGAGGTGGACAGCATCTAAAGAATGACCTGTGTGGTTGACCTCCAGCCTAAACACACACACACACACACACACACACACACACACACACACACACACACACACAGGAATAAGGAGATCTACCTGACTGTATTTGGAGAGGTCCGGATGCCCACTCGTAGACTTAAGGTCACCAAGCATGCTGGTTAGGTTTTGTCAACTTGACACCAAGAAGAGTCACCTGGGAGGAGGGACTCTCAAGTGAGAAATGGCTTCCATCAAATTGGCCCATGGACATGTTCATAGGGTGTTTTCTTGACTGCCGAGTGACGTGAGAGGGTCCCACCCATCGTGCACAGGCCACTCCTGGGCATTTGGGGCCAGATGTAAATTAAGGCAGTTGAATGTGAGCTTGGAAGCAAGCCAGAAAGCAGCACTCCTTCTCAGCCTCTGCTTCTGTCCCTGCCTCCAGGTTCCTGCTTTGAGTTCCTGCCCTGACTGCCTCCCTCAGTGATGGAGCACATGAAAGTGTCAACTAAATAAACCTTTTTGTCCTCATGTTGGCCAGTGTTTTTCACAGCAAGAGAAAGCACACAAGTCACCAAGTTCAGAATCATTTAAGTATTTCGACAAGCGCTGTTGAAGCTGGATATTTCATTGACATAGGGATAGGGTTGTCATGGGCATTTCATGGTGTTTAAGATAATCCCAGGCTGTCTCTCACTACCTGCCAGGAACACCCATATTGTGACAACCTAAAAATATCTACAGACACTTTCCTAGTATTTACGAGAGGACATTAATATCTCATGCCCTGGTAGAGAATCATTGTTTTTAAATAAATCACACATGGAAGCATTGTCCTAAGTATAGACCCAGAAATACCAATAGCATGAGTCACAACAGATACTTTAAGAAAATATACTGTGACCAAACAAATGTGGAAAATACTAGGTGATGCTCATTTGTAAACTTTGTAATTGCAGAATTTCTCAGGGCCCTTAGCATTGTTCATATGTGTTACACATACATAAGGGGGAAGACACCTGAGGGAGATTCTCTATGTCAGCCTCAAGCCTCCACGAATGAGTGCACCCACATACACACATATCACGCACACACATAGGCAACCTCCCCAGTAGAACCCATTTGGAACATGTCCTATAACTAAATTACTAAGAAGCATACCTTAGGAAATGGTATGTTCGTCTTGATACCTAAACGTATAACATATAAAACTTGAACCTTCTATGTTTTTCATCCTAATGATAATATTGTGGCAAGATGGCTTGGTAGCAAGATATAATGTGAGAAGTCTAAATTGTTGACACGTGAAAACGTGCTTCAAGAAAGCCTGAACCTTAGGTTTGCTTGTGCTCCCTCCCTGCCTCCCTGCCTCCCTGCCTCCCTCTCTCCCTCCCCCCTCTCTCTGTCTCTCTGTCTCTGTCTCTCTCTGTCTCTCTCTCTGTCTCTCTGTCTCTCTGTCTCTCTGTCTCTCTCTCTCTCTCTATCTATCTATCTCTGTGTGTGTGTGCGTACTACTGTATACCTGTGTGAAGGTCTGGGGATAAATTATGGGAGTCAGTTCTCTTTCCACTATGTGGGTCCCAGAGATGGGACTCAGGACTCAGGTTATCAACCTTGATGACAAGCATCAAGGTTGCCCCAAAAGTGGAATTCTGTCTGTGTCAAGGAAAGAATTCTTTCCTGGAAGTAACTTCTTTAGAAGCCAAAAATTCTACTGGAAGGTGTAGAAAGCCTCCCCACTAAAGAAAGCATGGATGAATATTTGGGGAGAGGGTCATTTTATTTCAGTTGGTTGCCTTTGGGAAGCATCTGAATCCAGAGAATGAGAGCAAAGTTGTAGCAATTCTAAATTCCTTTCCTTCCAGTGGGGATCACACTTAAGCCAGAAAGCAAAGGGGAAGTTCTGTTTTTCAAGAATTTTAGACTTGTTAAAATCATTTGATGACTAGAAGGGAGGAGCCACGGGACTTTCCTTCTAACAGATTCTATCCGTGTTGTTCAATTAAGCGTTTCATTCTTTTTGGCGGTGCAGGCACTGTGCCCCATGGGAAGCAGCACTTAAGTGCTTTACCAAGGCAAACAGTTGGTGATCAATACTTCATCGATTCTTGGGATTAGTTATTGAGGCTTCAGCCACCCTTCTGAAAAGTGAGGGGGAAAGACGAAACAGAATAAAACAAAAAACTAGAGCTTTAGTCTAGGGAGATGACTCATTCAGTACACTACTTGCCACGCATACACGAGGACCTGAGTTTGGATCCCCAGGCCCTCTATTAAAAAGGCAGGCATGGTGGCATGCACCCATAACCTCAGATCTTTGGAAGTCCAGTGGATCCCTGAGACTCCCTGGCTTAACAGCCCAGTCCAATTGAGGAGTTCCAGGCCAATGAGAGAGCCTGTCTCAAAAAACAAGATTGACAGCCATCTAAGGAATACCAGCTGAGATCTCCTATGCCCTTTTGCCTACACACACACACACACACACACACACACACACACACACACAGAGAGAGAGAGAGAGAGAGAGAGAGAGAGAGAGAGAGAGAGAGAGAGAGAGAATATGTGAAAGTGATATTTAAAAAATACTTTTTATATTTATTATGTGGTGTGTGTGTGTGTGTGCATATAACAGGTGTGTGTCTATCTCTGTGTCTGTGTCTAAGGAATGATATTAAAATTGTCTGTTGGAAGCCATGTGTCATTCTAATTCTGAGAAGAAAACTCTGTAATGCCCTATTGAAAAAATGGGCTTGTCATTGTAAAGCACAGGCACAAACAGAAGCTGAGCCCACATAGCGTTGAGCTCTGACTGTCCCAGAGTCTGAGTGTTTCATCCCGTGTATCTTGTCTCTTGGGATCATATTATCCAACCTCTTCACGAGTTTGCATGCCTCTTTTCTCCTGGGGTTAATTGGTGTAGACTAAGGAGATGTGCGTATTAAATACCTTGCCTCTGCTGTAATCATAGACCTTCACTGGGGGTGGGGGGTGGATTTTAATTGGCAGCATGCAAACGTACTCTGCATGAATTCTCAACAGTGGACACAGAATAAAATAAGAGCCGTAGTTTGTTTAAATCCCTTCAAGGGATAAAGAGGTTATCTCTGCGGGGCTAGGTGTGTAACAGACAGAATTCAGGGCTCTCTAACAATGAGAGCCAAACAGTACCCTATGACAACTCTGTAACAGCTCCTGGACTCCTCCCCAAAGCCACGGGAAGTCAGGCTAGTGAGCTATCTGTTTGCTTCTCCTCCCCTCGACCCTTGTGCTAAATTTCTAAATCATAGCTATGTTCTCAGCAGAGTGCAAGACCCATGCCCCCACCCTAGATGGCCTTCAATGCCATTCCCCCAATTACCCACCAGGGATTGTTTGAGAGAGTTAGGTAATTACAATCCCCAACCAGGATAAGAGTCTGGCCTCTAAGCCACACCTTCTGCCCAGCACAAAGGAGAAGGAAGCAGGGCATTGGCTCATGCTCCGATAGCCATGCCATCCCTGGAGCATCTTAAAGAGGAGGCAGGTTAAGCCACATACCAGGGGATTACTTCTGTCGACTGCTGACCCTGCTTTAAGGAGGAAGGGCACGGTCAGCCTTCGTATTTCTGAAGCGCCCCAGGAAGACACATCACTGCCTTCCCAGGTTCATATCAGACTTTATTTGGGTGATTTGTTTGTGATCTGCTTGCCTGTTTGTTTAGGGGATGCCCAGTGTTTGAACAAAGGTTATCTAGTGCCAAGAAAGTATTTTAGGGCTTGGCTACACCCAGGATGAAGAAAAAGTCAGATCTCGTTTTATTTATATTTAATCCAGTGAAGCAGCACAGTATAGACAGGATTGCTAGGTCAACCTATGGAAGCAGAATGTGCCTTCTGCTGTAACTAGGGAAATATGCCGACTTTAATGACAGGGTTTAGATCACAAAAGCCTACACTGAAATGTATGTAGAGAAGGCTCACAGACGACTCAACAGTTGCATTGCTAGGTGTTGAAGAGATGGCGCAGCTGGCAAAGAACTTGCCACCCAAGTGCTAGGACCTTGGCTCAGTCCCCAGAACCCACATGAAGAGATTAGGTATGGTGGCATGCCCTTGTGACTCCAGTGTAGACCCGGTGGAGACAAGTGGCTCTGGGGTTCAGTGGCCATCCAGCCTAATGCACTTAGTGAGTTCCAGCTCAGTAGGAGACCCTGTCCCTAAACACAAGGTAGGTGGTACCCGAGGAACCACAACTAAGGTTGTCCTTTCATCTCACCACACACACACACACACACACACACACACGCACACACACACACACTGTACATTTATACACACACAGGGGAAAATACATCTAGTTTAAATACTACATTCTTTGAGAAATAGTGTCAAAGTATGCCAGCTCTGAAATGACGGGATTGGGGGGCACTGAGGACAAATATCACCATTGTTATTCTTGTACCTATACTTAACAATATAACAGCTAGGGGCCTAATGCAATTTATTTGAAATTAAAATAAAGAGCCCCAAGCAAAAGGCATCTTGTAGATTTATTTGGGAAAATAAGAATTACAAACATTTCCCATGCAGTTGAAAGAAAAACTCCAAGCTAGATGGCCCACTTGATATAAATACATTTGATGAACTCTGCAGTGTGCACACAGTCAAAGATGATAAAAGGCCCCTTTTAATTTAGAAAGAGAAATGAAATGGCTAATTTATAATGGAGTTCTTTTGTTTAATTTTAATTTATGAATAGTTAATTTAATTTATGAAAAATTCACTTTTTTTGCTCATAACTATAGGAATGATTTTTAAAAAGTGATTGCTAAGGTCTGACTCTGCATATTCCTATGTAGGGTGACTGAGCTTGAAAGGAGACACATAGGTGTGGGAGGTGACTAGGAAGCATGTGTACAAGTGTGCTCACCTGTGTGTGCACATACAGGCCATAAGTTGACAGTGAGTATCTTTATTAGTAGCTTTCCTCCTGATGTTTTGAAACAGGGTCTCACTAAACCTGACTCTTGCTATTTCAAGAGCCTCATCTCTGCATTCAAATGCTGGAGTCCCAGGTGTATGCTCCACCATGCCCAGCTCTTACATGGATACGGTGCTCCACCATGTCCAGCTCTTACATGGACACGGTGCTCCACCATGCCCATCTCTTACATGGATACAGTGTGCTCCATCATGCCCAGCTCTTACATGGGTACGGTGCTCCACCATGTCCAGCTCTTACGTGGGTATGGTGCTCCACCATGTCCAGCTCTTACATGGGTATGGTGCTCCACCATGCCCAGCTCTTACATGGACACGGTGCTCCACCATGCCCAGCTTTTACATGGATACAGTGTGCTCCACCATGCCCAGCTTTTACATGGATAACGTGTGCTCCACCATGCCCAGCTCTTACATGGATACAGTGTGCTCCACCATGCCCAGCTCTTACATGGATACAGTGAACTCAACTCAGCTTCTCCAGCTTGCACTGTGCATGCCTTCCTCACTAAGCCATCTCATAACCTGAAAGGAGTAGCTTTCCCTCCTTCCATTCTTCCAGAGATTTCCATGCTCAGAAACCTGAGAGGGTTTCTGCTTTCCACCTTTACCTGAGAATCTGGAATGAGTGTTTGGGTCTCTCAGGAAGAGAAAGTATAAAATAGAATCTCTTCCCTGAAGAGTTTTTGCTGGGCCCCAGTGTGCATTGCCTGTTACAATTAGACCTTATAGACATATAAATAACCCTGAAGACAGGTGATCTGGGTCAAAGGTCACAAAGAAGTTAGTACATTTGCTCAGGTGTTGAGAGAGGGCACTGAGGTGTTAGAGCAGCAGCAGCTTCTAGATCAGCTGGAGGGTTGGCTGAGGTTGCAAAGCATGCCGGAGTTCGTGGTCAGACCATCCAAGGTGCTTTGTGTGGACCTGGACACCCAATAATGGTAAACCATAGATGTGAACTCTGTGGTAAAAATCCAGATTTTTTTCCCATATATAAAATGCTGCCTGAGTTATCAGGAGTCCAGCAAGCTCCCTGTGTCCACCAATCATCACATTGTAATATGATAGCAAGGGATCTTACAGAACCCTCACACAAATAAAGTTGATTTTAGAAGTGTTAACAATATATCCCTATCTATCTATCTATCTATCTATCTATCTATCTATCTATCTATCTATCTATCTATCTATCAATCAATCATCTACCTACCTACCTACCTACCTACCTACCTACCTACCTATCCATTTTTCTAAACCACTAAGAATGGAAGTGACAGTTTCCTATCTTCAAAGCAGCTACTGTCTACATGAACCTCCTTGGCTGGAAATTCTGACTCCCACGCTGTCTCTTGGCCCGAACGTTCCAGTGGTAATAAAAATCACTCTGGCAGACGGTGGGCTGCAGAGTGAGGTCAGACTCTGGGGCCACTTTGAAAAGGGTTTCCAGGAAATCATTCTATTGAATAATATTTAAGTTTGCACAGGAGTTCTCAGCACAGCATGGTACAACAAAAAGTCATTCCCAGGACATTAACAAGGGCACAGTGGTCACAGTGAGGTTACAGACCCTATGAAGGGAAACTGCACTGTCTGGTACTGGCTTTTCAGTGTCTTCTGGAAGTTCAGACTTACTGGCTAATTGGAAGCCTAATGTTTTAATCCAGCTCTGCTCACTTGTATGATCTGACTCTACCATATCACTTTTGATGTAGTAAGGGGCTGGAGATGGTTCTCAGCGAGTAGAATGCTTGTCTATCCTGCACTAAGCCCTAGGCTCTGGTCCTAGCACCACGTAAGTCTGATGTAGTGATGTATGCCTGTAACCCCACAGGAAGCAGAGGCCAGAGAGTCGCAAGTTCAAGATCAATCTTAGCTCTCCAGTGAGTTTCAGGCCAGTCTAGGTCTCGTGGGTCCTTGTGTCAACAGAATAATAGGAGAGGAAGAAGAAAGAACCGTGAATGGGGTCTTCTGCAGGAGGTAAAAATACTAATTCTTCGACGTGTCACATGAGCGCAAGTTGCCAATTTGGATCAGACATGCACACAGTAATGTGTTTGCTTTAGGGAACATTTGCTCTAACATAACATTTCAAGTGTACTCGAAGTCATGCCTATCTGAAACATGCCTTTGACCCTCAACTGCTTCAAGTTTTTATTCTCTGAAAAAAGAAAATTGGTGACCTAGGAAAGTCACCTGATACCTGCAATTGTCACCTGAGGAGAAAGAGAAATGTTATAAAATTATTCCTTAAGTATACACACGTGTGTGTGTGTGTGTGTGTGTGTGTGTGTGTGTGTGTGTGTGTGTGCCCGTGTACAGGAATGTATGAGAGTATGTGTGCCCACAAGTGCACACATGACTGTCAGAGCTCAGCGTCAGGTGTTTCCCACCTTTTCTCCCCCACTAAATCTATTTTTTGAGACAAAATCCCTCACTGAAGTTGTAATTAGGCTAGTTGACCAGCTGAAGCGCAGCAGTCCTGTTTACACACCCTCCAGAGCTGGTTTATAGGTGTGTGTGCTCATGCCTGGCTTTTATGTGAGTTGTTGGGGATCTGTATTCGGGTTCTCACCCAGTAATCATGCTACAGAATCGTTTCCCCAGCCCTAGCTCCTTCAGGTTGCTATAACATCTCAGAAAATATTAGCTTACCAAATAAATATGGAGGAAAGTCATGTTCTGAAGATTTCTAGCAAAATCAAACACCTTTACAGCAGGATGAAAGGGCTGGATGTTACAGTGAAAATCTTAAATGCTTCTCTTTCTAACCCTGGGCTCTCCACTCTAAGTTCCTCGAATTCATTCCTTGTTCCTGAGCACACACTCTTTCTCTCTAGTCTTCATATTGAAAACCAGTAAGTCCTACTCGTTTCTCAATGGTCACCACAAGTTTCTCGCTCCCCATCTTTCATAGAGATTCTTCAGCATATCTGGGTTCCCATCCTCTCAACCTTGAGACTACATTATATGTGGAGAGATGTATCTTTTTTTTTTTTTTTTTTTTTTGGTTTTTCGAGACAGGGTTTCTCTGTGTAGCTTTGTGCCTTTTCCTGGAACTCACTTGGTAGCCCAGGCTGGCCTCGAACTCACAGAGATCCGCCTGGCTCTGCCTCCCGAGTGCTGGGATTAAAGGCGTGCGCCACCACCGCCCGGCGAGATGTATCTTTTTAAAACTCCAAAATTACCCCATATATCTTAATTTGGATTTTTCAGGTATTGTCAGTACCTGGCCTTTCTTTTCCGTTACATGAAAGAATGGCCAGCATAGAGCTGAATGTAACAGGTGTTCGACTAACAAGTTCTAGGTGGTACTCTTGCTGCTCAGACTGTATCAGGATGATTGGTTTCAGTTATCAGTTCTGAACACTCCAAACCCGAAGGCCTGCTGTTTGCCACGTAAGCTTGGCCGGCTGGCCAATTGGTCTCAGGCATCTTCCTGTCTCTGCACCACGTTGCTGAGATTACAGGCATGTGTTCTCATGGCAAGCTTTTTATTACATGGCTGTAGGGGATTGGACTCATGTTCTCGTGCTTACTGTACAAGTCTTGTCCTGACTGAACTATTTTAACCTGTAGAGTGAGTGTGGAAGGAGAGAACCAGAGCACGAAGTTATAACCTGACAACTGGGTCTGAAGTAGGATTCCCAACGTATTGCCATTTATCATAGAGAAGGACATTCTTGGGATAGGACTGTCAAAGTGAAACCTGAGTGACTTCCTTTCCGTTCAGCACAGCAGGGAGTCTGTGTGACCCTCATACTGGGTGACGTAATATCCGTCTTGTTGGCTGGGGAAATGGCTCAGGGGTAAAGAGTGCTAGCTGCTTATAGTATATACTCACATCCGGTGGCTCACGGGTTTTTTTTTTTTAACTCCAGCTCCAGATCTTACACCCTCTTCTGTCTTCTGTAGACATGCTCAAACAGACACAGACAGACAGACACAGACACAGATACACACAAATAATAAAAATAAATCTTTAAAAAACCAGCAACCTGTCTTTCACCACTTGGCTATAATGTTGCCATTAGGAACCATATGTGTATCTGCTCCATCTTATCTGTACCATTTTGTGTGTGAGTGTGTGTGTGTGTGTGTGTGTGTGTGTGTGTGTGTGTGTGTGTGTGTGTAGACATGTCTGCATGTGCATGTAGCTGTGCTTGCATGCCATAGGTTGGTGCTGGCTGTCTTCTGAAGTAATTTCCCACCTTCAATTCCTGAGATAGACTCTCACTGAAGCTGTAACACTCTGCTCCTGTTAGGTGCAGTAGGCAACCTCCAGGAATTCTCTTGACTCTGTTTCCCAAGCGCTGAGAGTCTAGGCAATCAGTGCTGCACCTGGCTTTTACATGTGGGCTCTGGGCTGGATCACAGGTCCCCGTGCTCACACTGCAAGCATTCCCAAGCGGAGCCATCTCACCAGGCCTTCTGAAGACTTTAACCCTGGACTTGAAATGTTTTCCTTCCGTCCTTGCTTGTCCAAGGCCCCAGTGTAGACCTCTGCCCTCACACAACTTATTTACCTGACCCCACTCAATCGTGGCCGCTGATGGACAACTCCAATTGGTCAGTTTCCTTTTCCTGTTGTTTGTTTGTTTTTGTTTTTTCTTAGACAGGGTTTCTCTGTGTAACAGTCCTGGCTGCCCTGGAACTCCGCTCTGTAGACCAGGCTGGCCTTGAACTCACAGAGATCTGCCTGCCTGGGATTAAAGGCGTGCACCACCACCACCCGGCCCCTTCTCCTGTTGTGGTGGTGGTGCTGGTGCTCAAGATCTATTGAGGGCTTCCCATGTGCTCGACAAACACTTTTCCCACTGAGGTCCAAGCTGGCTCTTTGGTTCCAGTCTTAGCATGTGTGGCTGTGATATAAGTAGAATGTATTTCATTATGACCAGTTTTCACCATCCTGTGAGAGAGGCTTCTTATTCTAACTTCATGATTTTCCCCTTGGTGGCACAAATTGCTAATAACCTTTAGGCAAAATACCTAAAATTCCAGCCTGAGTCACACATATCCAATTACTCTCTTGTGGACACCAGAAATATAAATCATTATTTCAAGACAGGGCAGGGGTGTTTTAAATTTAGAAAAATTCATTTCCACCCTAATCCTCCTTGTAAATGACCTGGTCCTTCTTTATTTTCAGGTTTTCATTTCTCCAGAGCCAAGGCTTTATTTTGTGGGTAAGAGTTCACATTGGAGTTAATAAAAACCGGCACTCTTCACGGTGCTAGAACTTAGACAAATAAGCTGGGCTTCCAGGAAAAAAAAAAAAAGTAGCAAGTTTTAGAACGTTACTGAAAGGAACAGTTACTAATTGATCATTTCCTGGCCCAGTGTTCAGGAATCTTGGAAAAACGAGTGTTCTTCTACTGTAGTATTTATCTAGAGCCCGGCTGGAGAGAATAGAAGATTCTGCTGAAGCTGGAGGGTAGAGCTGGGCCTTTGTAGGTATGTGCTCTTATAATTCACTTTCAAATTCTTCCAGTTCCACCAGGTGAGTACAAACATTGACTCTGCATTAAATCACAGCTGTACTATGGAAGTCATGTTCCGCGGCAGCCTGAAAGCAGGACAGTTTCCTCTGTCCTAATTGTAAGTTAATATTTGAAAATCATTTTTATCATTAGCTAGCAGTTAAACATAACTGTGTGAAGCTTTCCTTCTGGGCTGGAGAGATGGCTATGTGGTTAAGAGCATACACTGCTCCTCGGAGGACCTATTCCCAGCACCCATGTTGGGTGGATCACAACTTGTAGTTCTAAGAGACCTAATGCTCTCTTCTGTCTTCCATGGGCACCAGCACACACACATGCACGTTAACACATACACATAAATAATAAAAACTTAGTTTTTTAAAGATGTTTTTCATTGAAATAGAATGATGCTACTTTTTCCCGTTTTGTCTCCCCAGTCCCTTCCAGTTACACTCCCTTGAACCTTTCTCACATTACCCCACTCTCAAGTGGATAGCCTCTTTCTCTTCATTATTGTTGCATACTTATATATGCATATATTTATGTGTATACACAAATATACACACAAGCTGGTCAGTCCGTTTTTTTGTTTGTGTGTACATGGTTTCAGGGTTGATCACTCTGCATTGGACAACCAATAAGGGAGCTCATCTCTGGGAGAGGCTAATTCTCCTTCCAACAATCATTACTTGCCTATAGTTTTGCTCCTCCATGTTAACATGCTCATTGATATCTGGTCTTGTTTATGCAGCCATTTCTAGGAGAGACTGTCTCACAGCAGACTTTCTGGTATATTCTGGCTCTTAAAATCTTTCCGCCCCCTCTTCCACAATGTTCTCTGAGCTTTCGATGCAGGAACAGTGATGAAGATGTATCTTTTGGGACTGGGTTCCTCATGATCTGTTGATCTCTGCATTGTGTCTAGTTGTGGTTTTCTGTTATGGCCTCCATTTGCTGTAAAAAGGGGCTTCTTTGAAGAGGAATGGTGGCTACAGTTATCTGTGGATGTAAGCATAAGATTTAGAATGTAGTAAGGAATTGCCTTTGTCTTGTCATAGTGATGAAGACTATGAGGTAAACAGTGTAGATTATTTTTCCTAGAAAATGTAGCACGGATTGTTAGAAGGTCTTATTAATAAAAACAAACCTGGAACCAGGTATTGGGGTGAACACTGAATGATCAGAGAAACAGAACAAGCCACAGCTAACCTCACCTAACCAATTCCTCAGCTGATCTTGTCTCCTCAAACTGGAAGCCTCTGTGTCCTCATCCAAATGGATCTCAGCTGAACTGCTGCTAAAAGCCTAAAAGCTTAACAAACTTAGTTCCTGGTCCTCATGCCTTATATACTTCTGCTTCCTGCCATCACTTCCTGGGATTCAAGGTGTGTGTCACCATGCCTGGCTGTTTCCAGTGTGGCTTTGAACTTACAGACATCCAGATGGATCTCTGCCTCCGGAATGCTAGGAATAAAGGCATGTGTGTCACCATTTTCTGGCCTCTATGTCTATCTGGTGGCTTCTGTTCTCTGACCCCAGATAAGTTTATTAGGGTGAACAATATATTGGGGGACACAGTATCACCACAAGAAAACATTGCTAGATGTTAGAGTACATATTTAACTGGGGCTATTGTCAGAGGCAGGTGTCCTAATATTTTCATAGAGAAGACGTGAGTTAAGCTTTGGAGGCAATAGTTGATTGGGTTCTCAGCAACAGACACTTGGAGGGAGGTCAGCTAGGGAGGTCTGGGAAGATTCAGGTGTGGGAGGCCAGCTCCCTCCTTTTACAGGGTTCCTATGAGGAGGAGAGAGGCAAAAGGAATTTGTAGATAGAAAGATAACGGAGATGAGACAGACAGAAACACAGGATAGCTTCAGGAGGACCTGGATCAAAATCTACCAGCCCCTTCTGTCTCTTCAAAGGGGCTTTTTTATAACAATGCCAAGGGGCGGGGCAAAAGACCTCCCCCTTGCTAGATCAAAGCACACCGCACAGCCAAATATAGACCCTTCCACATACCTGGTAACCACACCTGTGGTCACGTCATCCCAAGATGCAAACCTGCTGTGTAAAGCAAGCTCAGATCTCACCAGGAAACCTCTGTGGGTGCCCACATTCGGGTAACTAGATAACATAGTCAAGCTTTTATGTAAGTATGTGTGTTTACGTATGAATACACATGCGTGTATGTGTGTTTAAATGTAAATGCCCATATGTGTTCAAGTGTGCATGTATGCATGCATAGGGTGGAGACCCGAGGTCAAAGATGGATGTTGGGTATCTTCCTCTATCATTTTCCAATTTATGATTTTGAGACGGGGTCTCTCAATAGCGTAGAGTTTACCAATTCAGATAGGCTAGCTGGCCAGTGAGCCCCAGCGATCTGTCTGTCTCCATCTCTCTGGCACCGAGTTTACCTTTGTGTCCCACCACCCTGAGCTTTTTACATAGGTTCTGAGATCTAACTCCAGTCCTCAGGCTTGAAACACTTGGCTGACTGAGCCATCTTCCCAGCCTCCTTCCTGGGATGTCGATAATCAGGTTTAATATAAAGGTTGTCTGACACTTCTGAGCAAATGACATCTTTTAGTAAGCACATACAGCTAGGCGCATACACTCCATAGTGGGCTGGGGACCATGCGCTGCAGACAGAGAAGTATTGGCAGCATCTGCTGCCGGGTAGTGAGGAGAGCGTTTGGAATTGCTGCGCTGAAGTCTGTGTGTTGACAGACAAACCACAAAAGGTTCACAGATTCAGGCTGTCTGGAGGATTCCTGCTTCTCATCTGAGCAATCCAAGGAGACAAGTGTGCCAACATCTTTATGCAAACTTCCCCATGGGATTGTAGAGACCCGAGGCTACCCCACAGTTAGAATGGAAAAACGTCTTGCATGCCTCCCCATGAGAATAGGAAATGCTAGAGTTGTCTAAATTAATGTGTAGCCAAAGCCTGGCGTGTGGGTGTATGATTGCCTGTGCATGCATGTGTGGGCCAGAGATTAACATCATGTATCTTTCTCCATCAGGCTCCATCTTATTTATTTATTAATAATTCATGTATTTATTCATGTACTCATTTTTTGAGGCACTGTCTCACTGACGAGGAACCCCAGGGATCTTCCTAGCTCGGCCTTACCAGTCCTAGGACTACAAGATTGCATTCGCTGTGCCTTTTAATGTGAGGGCTGGGGATCTGAACTCACATCCTTCTGCTTATGTAGGAAACACTTTATCCATTGTGCCATTTCGTTGGCCCAGATGACTCGATCCTTGAATGTCCATTTTGTAAACCTTGTCCAACAACCTCACTGTTTGTGACATCACATACTATGGTGTTTGGAGATGTTTTCCTAAATGGAAGTAAGGATTGCCAGGGAGCACCATGGCCACCTGCCATTTCTGTGTCTGACAGTGTTGGCAAAACCCAAACTCTTTGATGTCAACTTCAAGCCCTCATAGCATGACCCATACATACCATTTTTACTCATTAACTGTGATGGGCCTGTCATTAATTTATATAAGCCATTTAGATCTGTTTCTATCTCTAGCTTCTCCTGCCTCTGGTTGGATAATGAGCTCCATCAACTTAATCCTTCTCTGTGGGGTAGAGCGTCCTTGTGCTTGTTCTAAATACAGGCAAGCTAGATGCTCTGACCCCTAATTAGACATGTTTGAGTATACCGAGTAATCCCACATCTACCTACTCATATTTACAGTGATGGACGCCACTCACTTCACTTCTTAAGAATAGAAGAGACACAGGAACAGCACTGGACTCACTCACGTTTGATTTTATTCTTAATCTTTTTTTTTTTTTTTGACAAGGTTTCTCTGTGTAGTTTTGGTGCCTATCCTTGATCTTTATTTTTAATCTTTGAAAGCTCTGTGTACATTTAGAATTAGTATGACAATTTAGTCTTTTTCAAATTACATTTATTTATTTTGTGGTGTGTGTGTGTGTGTGTGTGTGTGTGTGTGTAAGAGCCACAGTATATTTGTGGAGGTCTGACAACTTATAGTGGTAGGTTTTCTCCTTCCACTGTTGGACCCCAGGGATCCCCAGGTTATGAGGATTGGTGGCAAGTGCCTTTACCCACTAAGCCCTGTCACCGGCCATTGCCCAGTCTTGAGTCCGCCACTTTGTAACAACTGAGAAATCATTTGTTCACTGGACCCTGCAGGAAGAGAGAAAAGAAAAGGCACACATTAGAAAATTAAGTTCTGATCCTTTGAATTTTTGGACATCTGAGGATGTGTAAACTCTGGGCCATACATTGGAAGTTTACAATAATAAACAGTCAAGTAGCCGTTAAAAATTGTGCTTGATAATTTAGTGAAACCAGAGGGAGTTTTGTAAGTAAAAAACTGTGAGTGAGCCATGCTAAAGTATGCTGCTGCACTCTTATTGCTGGGTGGGGAAAACAATCTCTGTTTAATTAAAAATCTGATTTGATTTTGCTATGATGAGGGTAGAACCTGGGGCATTGTGCATGCTAGGCAAGTGCTCTGCCACTGAGATATGTCTCCAGCCCAGAGCGCTTTTCCATTCTATTAGAGTTTTTATACAGGTAGGTGTTGCACACTGAACATAATTCCCTCTTGTCTTGTTCCTCCCAACCTTACCTTTCACTCGCCTCCCTCTCCTGAGTGCCCCTTGTTTCCTTAGACAATTTCACCTCCATTTTTATTTAATATATACACACATCTGATTTATTTGAGTATATAAAATGTGGGAAACACAAAGAAGAAAGACATGAAATATTTATCTACCTTAGACTGGCTTAATTTACTTAAAATGCTGATTTTTGTTTGTATTCACTTTGCCTGAGGTGACAGAACTTCATTCTTCATAGTTGGAAACAATCTGTTGTGTATATAAACCACCCTTTATTTATCTAGTCCTTTGTTGCTGGACACCTAGTTTAGTTCCGTAGCTTGGCTGTTGTGAACAGCGCTGCAGTAAACACCAATGTGCGTGGATCTCTGTGTTGTGTTGTTTTAGGGACCCATGGAGAAGTGTTCAGGAGATCGTGGCTGGGTCATGTGGAAGATCTGTTTCTAATTCTCAGAGACATCCATGTTGATTTGCTAATTTCCACGGAAAACCTATTTTATTATTTTTTTAAAGAAAAATCTCTTCTCCATCCTCTAGCTGATCACTCTTACCCATGTTCATGACTGCACATGGTATCACCTGATCCTGTTTTTCATGACATCCTCCTCTTCATTCCTCCCCACCATGTTGCATGTGTGAGCATCCAGAGCTCCTTTCTGGTTGTGTTGTGTATCTGTCTTAGTTACTTTTCTATTGTTGTGATAAGACACCATGACCTAGGCAGCTAATAGAAGGAACAGTTTATTGAGGGTTTACTGTTTCAGAGGGTGAGTCTATACACATCATGGTGGAGAGCATGGGGGCAAGCAGGCAGGCATGGTGCTGGAGCAGTATCTGAGAGCCTGTATCTGATCTACAAGCAGAGGACACAGAGACAGAGAGAGAGCTAACTAGGAATGGTGTGGCCTTTTGAACTGTCAAAGCTACCCTCAATGACATATCTTCTGCAATAAGGTCACACCTCCTAATTCTTCTCAAACAGTTCCACCAACTGCCATCCATCAATTATTCAAACATATGAGCCTATGTAGGGGGTGGACATTCTTATTCAAACCAACACAGTGTCTGTGGACGGGTCAATATCAAGTGTCTTTCTCAGTTAATCTCCACTTTAGTTTTTTAGATATCGTCTCTCACTGAACCTGAAACTCACCAATTTGACTAGACTGTCTGATCAGCAGGGCCCAGTGCCCTCCTGTCTTGCCTTCCCGGGTACATGCGGTTGCATCTAGCTCTTTCTGTGCAGTACAGGGGGATCAGACTTGGGACTTCATGCTTTTAGGGCAAGTGTTTTACCAACTGAGCCCTGTCTGCAGCCTCACAACCAGCAGTTCTTAAGATGTTCATTTCTCTGAGTCATAGAACATTCACTATGGGCAGGCATTTCAGACAACATGCAATGTGAAGGAGAAATGAGCCTTTGGTTTAGGATTTTCCAAGCAGGAGATTGTTAGTCATCATAGTGAAATCTAGCCTTTCTTGCCATTAGGCTGACCCAGCATACAGACAGAACAAATTCTCTGGATACCTAGAATTCACTTATTTATTTCACATTATAGTGAGGTTCTCTGGTGTCTTGCAGGCTTAGTTCTTTGCCATACTTTTTTTTTAAATTAAATTTTTAAATTTTATTTTGCATACCAACCAGTTTCCCCTCCCTCCTCTCCTCCCGTTCCCTCCCCCCACCTCCTTTCTACCCCCATCCACTCCTCAGAAAGGCTAAGGCATCCCACAGGATTCAGCAAAGCATTCTTTGCCTTATCTTCTTTCAGTATCTCCTGAGGGCGACTGTAAGAATTTTATTCTTCTCATAGGAAATTCTGAGAAGTATCCTCTTTTATTTTCTGTGAGTGCAGTGTGTGTGCACGTGTCTGTGCATTTCCCCATGTGTGTGGGTGCATGGGTGCATGTGTGTGCACTTGTGTGGTGTCTTAACGCTGACAACACAAGTCTTTCCCCATAGCCCACTGAGGCAGCTCCTCTCAGTTGACTCCAGAGGTCACCCATGTGGCTGGTCTCGCTAACCAGCTTGCTCCGGGGATCCTTTGTGTCTTCCCAGCACCAGAATTACAGGCGAGCTGTCACACCCAGCCAATGTTTCCGTGGATGCTGAGAGTTGGGCCCACCTCCCCAGCCTCAGGAAGCACACTCCTGACATTGTGAAGATTCACTGTCACCGTTCAGAGAGTAATTCTGTGATTTTAAGGTTCTGGACATTTGCTTGTGGTTAGATTCATAATTCATAAAGCAGATTCAGAAAATTCACATTTGCATTTTGAGAAAATACAATCTTGCATTCCCAGCAGACAATGTAAGAGTATATAAATACCTATGATGTTAAAAAAGTGACAGCAGCTATCAGTCCTGTCCCTGGGCAGTGCTGTCCCCGAAGGCTTCAAGTTGTGGATGGACTGTGTGCAATGAATCTTTGCAATAGTGTGTTTGGGGTATTCATTTGCTGATATTTATAATAGCTTACACAGGGGGCAATGAACACGCTCTTTTAATTATCTGGAAATAATCTTGGTGTAGTTATAGCTGGCCATCAAGAACTAATTTAGGTTTAATTTTTAAAGTTAATCAGCTAAAATTGTGCCCATTCCTACTATTAAATGTGGAGTGTCTCTGACAGGAGTAGTTGTGTGTGATTCAGGACATCGGGTGAGAAACCCAGGGCCTGTTGGACTCCATAGCATGCCTTTACTACTGAGTTCTGTCAGAGAGACTGAAACTACAGTCCTTACAGATGGAGTATCCCTTCGCTCAAATGACTGGCATCACAAGTGCTTTGGTTGTGTAACTCTTTCAGATTTTGGAACATTAATGTCTATAAAATAAGATCCCTTGGGGATAGGGTCTGAGTGTAGACACAAAGTTCATGTCTGTTTCAAATACGGCTTATAGGCATTGCCTGGGCACACTTTTAATACCTTTGTGTGTGCATGCATGTTCCTGGGTGCCTCGGTGTGCACATTCATGTGTGTACTTGGATATATGGAGGTCAGAGGACAACCTTATGTGTCATTTCTCAGGTGCTTGCCAATGTTTTTTTTTTTGAGACAGTCTCTCACTGGCCAGTTGGCACCAAGCTTCTGGGGTCCTCTGGTCTCTGCCTTCTCTGTACTGGGATTTCAAGCCTGTGCCCCCTCATATGGCATTCTACATAGGTTCTGGGGCTATGATTCAGACCCTTCCGCTTGCCCAGAAGGCGCTTCACCAACCAGCTATTTCCCCAGCCCTCATCCTATACCTCTACAGCACCTGTGTTTTGACTGACTCACTAAGTGAAGTCAAGTTCAGAACTTCACACTTTGGTATCCCCACCACCAACTGGCATTCAGGAAGTTTCAGACTATAGAGAATTCTAGATATCGGGATTAGGGAAGCTCCAATTGCAATAGGGTTTCAGAAGTACGCATTTGGTGATATTTATAATAGCTTATATAAGGGCAATAGTTTTTAGAGTGGTGGCTAGCAAATCTTTTCTGGTGGGCTCCACATAGCAAATATGCTGTGGAGCTTACGAGCTGTACCCATGTGATGACTTGTCATGACTGCCAGCTTGGCAATCGTACCCTACCCTAAAAGCAGCCACGGATAATCTGTAAGAAAGCAGGTGTAATAAATCAATTAAACGAATAAATCATTATTACAAAGACAGGCTAAATGTTGTTTGTTTGGTCTTTTTTTTCTTCATTAAATGATGTAGCTATTAAATGTGTACGTGCACAGTGTGCACACAGATGCCAGAGGAGGCCAGAAGAGGGTGCTGGGTCCTCTGATGTAAGTGCTGGGGAGAGAACCCTGGTCCACTGCAGGAGCAGCAAGTGCTTTCAACCACTGAGCCATCTCCCTAGCCCCTTGGACAGGTAACATTTGACCTCTAAGTGCCAGTCTTGGATCTAGAGTAAGATAGTAAGAAACGACCAAGCACAACTGGCCCTTCTCGTGTTAGTCCACAAGCTCTAAGTACCAAATCTGAACTAGAGAAGAAGGAACATCGTGCATCTGACCCTTGTGTCTAAGACATCTTTCAGCTGCCCTGCCAGGCTCTAGGGCAGAACTGTTTGCCTGGTCCAGGGAAACCTATGGCAATACTCAGTTCCATCCAAATGCACTTCTGTTGGCCCTGCTTTTTATTAGGTGAGCCTATTTCCAACTTTGTGGGCATGTGCACATTCATGGGGAAGCTGAAAGACTATTTAAGGTGTTCCTTAGGCATTTTTTTTTTTTTGAGATAGGGTCTCTTATTGGCCTTGCGCTTACTGAATAATTGAGACTGGCTATCCAGGGGCCTCCTGGTCCCTCTTTCTTTGTCTCCCCAGCTCTGTCCAGCTTTTTATATAATCTCTTGCAGTCAGACCCTAGTCTTCCTGCTTGAGTGGCAAGCACTTCATTAACTGAGTCGTCTACACAGCTCCATTGTCTCCCCATGTAAAGCAAATGGGAATCCATCTAGAAGATAGTTTCTAGAGTCCTTTTGCCCTCCATATTTATTCTTAGATAAGTTGGAACATGTGAACAATGTATTTTATCATATCTACAGCCCGCATCTCCCCTCCAACCCCTCCCAGATCCCCCACCCTGTCTTCCTCCCAACTTCATGTCCGCTTTGTTTTACCCACTCAGTCAAATATGGGCTGCCACTGGGTGCATGGGTATAAGGCTATTGACCAGATCATGGGCAGTCTATCAGAGACCACACCCCTGAAGGAAACTGGCTCTGCCTCCACAGTAGCCATCAGTCACCCATAGCTCATCTTCTGCTCTTGGATCCATGCTGGAACGTTGACTGACTTGATCTTGTACAAGTCTTGTGCAGATATGTGACCGGATCTGTTGTGAGTTTACATGTGCGGTGGCCCTGCCACATCCAGGAAAGTGTTCACAGCAGTCCTACCTAACATCTGGCTCTTACCATCTTTCCACTCCTCTCCCTTTTCCATGATATTCCGTGTGTGTGTGTGTGTGTGTGTGTGTGTGTGTGTGTGTGTGTGTGTATGTGTGTGTGTGTGTGTGTGTGTGTGTGTGTGTGTGTGTGTGTGTGTGTTTCAGATGTTTTATTTAGGGTTGAACACATCATTGTTACTTATTTTCTATACTTTGAATAGTTATGAGTCTTGAATGTGGAGGGTAGTACTAATCCATGGGTGTAATGATAAGGATTTAGAAGGTGGTCTAATATTATATCCATTTAGGAAAATAATAGACACTTTTTTTCCTCTAAGGCCTATGATCCACCCAGCTATCAGTTTACAGAACCAGGCTGGTTCTGTCCTGTGGATCAGGTCTTAAATCCAATAAGAAATTGGATGGTTACCTCTGCATATCATATTCTTTCCCAGAATCAAGTTAAAAAATTAAAGTTCTAAACCTTTGTTGTTGGGTAAAAATGACAAGAGGAATAAGATCTGTGTGACACTCTTTCAGAGAGTGAAAACAGGTCCACATTTGTTATTTTCATAAGGCTGTATGTATTCTACAGGCCGTTGGAAGACTCCAAATGTTCCACCCATGCTAGGGTAGAGGTATGACTCCTAAACTCCATAAGTACAAGTTTAATAAGTATATCCCACCACCCTAAATTGGTGGCCATTTAAGACAAGGTGTGGATACTAATCTGAGTCCTAATTTTGATGGATTTGGGTAAAAATAAAAGCATGAGGATGCATGGGGGGAGTTTTCTTGTTCTCTACGCTAAGGTTATTCCTGTTTATAGAGATGGGAAAATGTGTGTGTGTTTAAATATATATATTCCATGTGCTTATATACATATAAATTTCAGGAAATCATCTGAAGGGATCTGAATGTGAGCAGCATAAAGTCCAGAAGGTTTTTCTTCTCCTTTCCTTTCTATTGTATATGAAACACTCTGACTGAGAGCAACTTAGGGCAAGGGAGGGTTAATTTGGCTTACACTTCCAGTTCACAGTCTGTCACTGAGGGGAGTGGGGAGAGAACTTGAGGCACAAACACTGCTTGCTGGTTCTTCCAGAGGCTCCTGCTTAGCTAGCTTTCTTATATAGCTGAGGTCCACCTGACGAGGGAATGGTGCCGCCCACAGTGGGCTGGACGCTCCTACTTCAAATAACAATTAAGGCAAACTCCCCTAGACATACATACAAACAAACCTGATAAAGACATTTGCTCCCCCCAAAAAAATGTTGAAAAAAAGGGCTGGGTGGTGGTGGCACACACCTTTAATCCCAGCACTCGGGAGGCAGAGCCAGGCAGATCTCTGAGTTCCAGGAAAGGTGCAAAGCTACACAGAGAAACCCTGTCTCAAAAAACCAAAAAAAAATAAAATAAAATAAAAAATAAAACAAACAAGCAAAAAAAGACAGTTGCACATGATGTGATTCTAGGCTCATCAAGTTGACAAAGCTAAGGATGATCATAATGTTATTGAAAACTGAGGTCATGAAAATGTTTTGCTTAGGGATTGTAAGCTTCTGATTTAATAACCTGACATAATACTTGACGTACTATTTGATTGATAAATGACAGTTGGACTTGGCATATGTTAGTAAAGTGCTTGTCTGCACAAGCATGAGGACCTGAGTGTGATCCTTCCAAAATCCACACATGCAAGCCAAACTGGTGGCTTTAATCTCAGCACTGTGAGGCAGATCCATGGGGCTAACCTCCTTGGTGAGCTGCAGTTCAGTGAGAGACCTATCCCCAAAGTAAGGTAAAGAAAACACTGGACATTAACCTCCGGCCCCACATAGATGCACATCTATCCCCTCCACCATGTAAACACACACATGTGCACGCGCGCGCGCACACACACACACACATGCACACACAGAGACACGCACACACACATGCACACACATGCATGCACGCACACACAAATGATGACCAAAACAATATCAATAAACAGACATTATATTTAAGAATTAGTAACAGCGCTGGAGAGTTTGCTCAGTGGTTACAGTTAAGAGCACTTGTTATCTTGCTGAGGACCCAGGTTTTGTTCTCAGCACCCCAGGTGGTGGCTCACAACCATCCATAACTCAAGTTATTGGGGGGGGTCCTCTTCTGACTCCTTGTGCACCAGGCATGTGCATGGTACCCATACATACAGATATATATGTTCAGGTAAAACACTCACACATATAAAAATAATTTAGAAGAATTAAGAATGTTACCAAACTCCGTGAGGACGATAAGGCCTGGGAGGAAAACTAATTAATTGCATCGTATTTCTAATTTTCTTCTAAACAATAAAATTCTAAGCCAGTGGTCTGCCCAGCTGAGGCTGCAGCCTGTGGGGAGCTGAATGGAATCCTGCTCTCAGCTGTGCTGAAGGCGGAAGGCCTGAGTCACAGCTACAGACTCTTAGTTACCCACAAATCGCATTTCCTGGGAAAGACTAGCCATGATGAAACAAAGATGGCAATAATCACCAAGTGGCACATTAGACAGCCAGGTGGGGGATCCCCACGTTAATAATCCACTTGGCGCTTGCTGTGGGAGGGGGCTCTCTTCCACTGCATCTGCAGACGCTTGCTGTGGGAGGGGGCTCTCTTCCACTGCATCTGCAGATGCTTGCTCAGTGTCCCCGTGGTTAGGACCAAAGAGAAGCTGCCCAGCAAAGATTGCCAAGTGGGTGGCCCTTTGCCATCTGATATTTATAGATGAACTGCAAAATCAGAATAGAAGAGAATTCCTGGAAAGCAAAGGTGAGCTTATTCTGTCTGAATATTAGTGCCTAAGCAACAGCTTGAGTGGAAACACCATGTACACAACATTTGAGTCTAGACGTAATTTTCTGATTTGATTTTAGAGGTTTACAGTGACCTATGAAGATTTGCTTCTTACCTTTTTTTTGCATTTGTATATTTATTTATTTTACATGTATGTGTTTGAGTACCCACATGGCATGGCCCATGTGTGGATGTCAGAGGAAAACTTGTGGGATTCTCTTTTGCAATGTGGGCCCTGGGGATTGAACTCAGGTCATCATGCTTGCCAGCAAGCTCCTTTACATACCGAGCCATCTAGCTTGACCTTCTTATCCTGTTTGTTAAGAGGATTTTTTTTTTTCAGGGATAACTATAGCTTGATATCTTGGTTCCTGTTTCTGAGTTTTGTTGATGTTTTGAATGACTTTCTTGGTTTGGTAAGTGGCTCTGTAAGTAGCCACTTGTTAGAGTGTTTCTTGAGCAGCCAAAGGATGGCAGAATTCAGCTAGTGGCTTCATGCGCATCTTTGTTTCTAATGTGTCTTGAGAAAAAAGGAATAACTTTTAAAAAAGATATCTTATTTTTAATTATGTATATGCATGCATGTCTCTGTGCATGCAGGCATGTGAATGCAGTTTTCATGGGAAGCAGAAGAGGGCGTTGGATCCCCTCAAGCTGGAGTGACAGATGCTTGTGAGCCATCTGATGTGGGTGCTGGGAACTGAACTCAGGTCCTCTGGAAGAGCAGCAATCGGTCTTAGCCTCACTGACTTCTCTCCAGTCCCAAGAACCACTTTTCACTAGGTTGTCCATGAAGATGCTTATTCTTTTTATTTTCTTTATTTCTGTGTATGTGTGTGTGTGTGGGTTGTACAAGTGTATGTGAGAGACCTGACTCAAAAACTAAGGTTGAGAGAAGTAGAACCACACACACATATATTATGTATATATATATGATATATATATATATCATATATATATATATATACCAACTCCTATCTTCTTGCATTTTCATTTGCATGTTAAATTTTCTTCAATATTTCATATGTCTATGAGAGAACAACTGGCTTTGTCATTTGACTTAATCACCATGGCCTGTTTTCCCAATGGCTTGATTAACGGGAACAGAACGTGTGCTCCTGGGTTGAAGCCCACTTGACGGCCGTGTGGTTGACATGCAGCTACTCCGTTCTGTTCTTAGTTTCACATGGATACCAATCTGTAATTGTCGTTCCAAAATGTTGGGTCCAATTGTGACTTAGACTTGATTAATAAAAGAAGTAAGTGCAGGAGCTGGGGAAATGGCTCCCGTGGCTGAGGTCGCTGGCTGCCCTTGCTGAGGATGCAGATTTGATCCTCAGCACCCACAGAGTGGCTCCTAACTGTCTGTGACTTCAGTTCCTGGAGATCTATGCCCTCTTCTGGCCTCCTCCGGTACTAGACATGCATGTGGTATACATACACAAGTGCAGACAAATGCTTGTGCACATTAAATAAAAATACACGCTAAAGTAAGTAGAATGTTTTCCTTCTTTCCCATGCTTAGGAACAGGTGAGAAACCTTGGAAGTGGCCTTCTTAGGTAGGCTAGGGGTGCCTGGGTCTAGAGCTATTTTAAGGGCCAGCCCATACAGTTACTTTCTCCAGCCCATACAGTTACTCTCCATAAATAATTTGAGAACATTTCATTCAGGGGCAGGAAGAACATGCTTACCCAGGGGCTGTGCTCTTACATCAGTAACTCAGTCTATTTAATTCTTGAAGATTCTGTGCTCACAAAATGGGTCTCATTGCATTGTCATCTTAGGATAATGCTCAGCACCTGTTTTTAGATTTATTGTCATAAGGTTGTTCCTTGGGAAATTGTTTTAATATTTTAAAAACTCCATTATAGCTTTAATTTTGTAGTCTTCTTCTATTCCTTGCATATTGATTTCACTTAGTAAAATTTATTTAACTAGATGTGTTTGATCGATCCTGAATCAGTGCCTTGTGTTCTTCTTTATTAGGCTCCCTTTTTTCTTTTTTCCGTGTTAAAGTGTTCTCTTTAGAAATTTGCCATGAGCTTTAAGCATGCATAGGCACAGAATATACATCAAAATTATTAATTTTCCTCAGTATCAACTGTAGTTCCACCTAAAAATTAGTATTTTAAGACAGATTGTTTAAATTGTTTTAACTCCCTTATAAGTAGTTATTGATTCTTTTTTACTAGTGGATTTTTTCTCAGGTTTTATTGAGAAAATTCTCAAGTGTACAGAATAATTGGACGACCAGAGTAATAGGATGTTGTTCTTCCCATGACTTAAAATCAACAAATGTTTAACGTTTATTCATAAATACATTGTTGTGAATTACATGATTCCATTGGTGTATCTGTACACATGGGTTGAATACCATGCCATGTCTGATGTATAGATTTATCACATCCTATCAAAATTTTCAAGAGAAAACATTCTCCAAGTTAACATTTTTTATTGACATACATTTTCCAAAACGAGTAGTAGACACAGTTACATATGTCCTTGGAAGATAAGGGCCATTTAATTGATAATCATAATATTTTTATTCTTTAGTAAAATAAAAACTTCTTCATGTCATACAGCCCTAGCCTTATTTAGAACTGCTAATTCCTCCCAAAATGTATTTCATAGCGGTCTGTTTTTCAGGAAGTCCCGCTCCCTTTAGTTGCACTTGGTTACAGCACATCCCTCCATCTACTTAGATGCATCTGCCTGTTTCCCCTACAGACACTGAGTTGACAAGTGCTTGGATATTCTGAGTCCTGTTCATGCCTCTGCTTTGTGTCTGTTGTCTTTCCTCTGCTTCTCCATGTGCTCCCTTCTCTGTAGGAAAAAAGGAGTGCAGAAGCCCTGCTTAGAGAAATTAAATGTTGTTTTGCCTGGCCTCCCTCCCTCACTCACTCACTCCCTCCCTCCCTCCTCTTCTGTATGTATATATGTGCATGGATGTTTGGCAAGGCCCATCTGTAGGTCAGAGGCCAGCTCCCAGGAGTCAGTTCTCTTCTTCTGTCACAGGTCTCAGAGATCACACTCAGGTCCTCAGTTTTGGTAGCAAGTGCCTTCACCCAGTGACTCATCTTGCTGACTCTTAAACATGGTTCTCCCCTCAAAATTAGAATAGGTTTTGCTATGTACTTCTTATATCCATCTTACACAGCAGGTAAGGTTCCTTCCTTGTCTAGTGTAACCAATTCCCTTGCAATATACAAAAATAATGAGGTGCTGATGGTGGTGGGATTGGAACACTGTACCCGTCAGTGTTTTACTTAATGGCTTTTGCATGTGTTGATTTGGATCAGTAATTTCACTGAGGGCACAGCGTAGTGATGCTCCTAAGCTGTTCCCAGTTAGCCATCAGCACAGGTGAAGACTTCCCCCATCACCCACAGCTCAGCGTTAGTGCAGCCTCTGCGGCTCACTCTGCAAGTGTGCTGTTCACCCTACTTTTCCGTCTCTGTGGTTCTCCTTACCTCTGAGCAGAAACTAAGCATCTTGGTTATTTACTTGTGAAGACCCTCCTCTCCAGAATGTAAGCTACACAAGATCAGAGTGTGTGTGCGCCTGTGGGTGTGTGCACATGTGCTCTCATGCACAGGTGTAATCCAGGTGCATATCTGTAATCCCAGCAAGATGGGAGGCAGAGACAGGGGAAGCCCTGAAAGCTCATGGGCCAGCTGGCCTGGTATGCACAGTAGTGAAGGGCAGAGACCCTGTCTCAAACAAAATGGAAGGCAAGAATCGATATGATACTGGAGGTTGCCCTCTGACCTCCATACACACTTCATGGCATATGCTCCAGTACTCTCACATGCATACACACATGTATATCATACGTGTACAAACACATGCACAAAGATTCAAAAGAGAGACTATTAGGAAAACTTTCTTAATATGGAACCAGTCTTTGCCTACCCCTTAAAGTATCCACTGTTTCAGAGGGTCACACGGAAAGTCCACTTAGCTCTGGAATGATGTTGGAATACTGACCTGGAAATCACAACAGGAAGCCTTCGGTAGTCCCAGTTTCATGGCACTGTGATAAGTGCCACTGAGCTACAATAAAAAGAGCAGAAGGCATAGCCTCTGCCCAGATAAGTGGGTGGCTGCTTAATGTGTCTTGAACGTATTTTTCCAGTCCAGTGTCAAGCAAGAGAATGACCTGGACATTAATTTAAAACTCTATTCAGTTTTCACAGTGAAGTATATTTATTTGTTCCTAGCAATTGTACTTCTACAAATAAATGGCTTAATTTTTCTTTCTTTTCAACTTTTCCACTGGTGATTTCTTTACCCATCAAGTGATTTCTCCGACAAACTTTGTCATTCCAGGTAATTGAATGTTTCCCAGAACTTGAAATAAATATACAAAATGAGGTATAATCCCTCTGCTTATATTCTTTTATGCTTCATGACTTTTTATGTGTCTCTGGGAATACTATTATTTTTTATTAGACTTAAAAGGAAAAAAATAACTCTTGAGGTAATCCATGTGTCTATCAGCCAGCACAAATTTATGTGCTTATACTAGAGAATTATATTGAAATAATTCAGAGGATATTATTGGAAAGAATACCTCATTTCTCCAAAAGAAGAAACTATTAGGTTTGTGAAATCCTCATCTTAGAAGTCGTTATTTGCTAATAAAACAACATTTCCTGGAAAGTATCATTTTCATGAGAAAAATGGAAATTTATGAGAATTCTTTTAAGACAAAATGAGTCTCAACTGAGTCCAACGTTTTCCTGCCCCAAGTGAATTTCTCTTTCGCTCCTGCAAAAGGTGAACAGTGGGTACCTTTGCTGTTTACACCCAGCCCTGCCTCTGATATATGCTCTGCTTCCAAAAGGACTTGGGGGCAGCGACTGACTTCTAACTCCAGACACGTGGTTGTTGGGTCCAGCTCTTACCTGCCAGTTAACAATACTTTGGCTAGCTGTGCCAGCCTCTGGGTCAGCTCCATGATAAGATTAAGGGACCTGTTTGTTTAGCTGATTAGCAAAAATTTGTTCCACCCAGACAGGGCTAGGAGTGGTGGTGCAGAGGGATCGAGGGGCTGATGGAATGGATTCCTCCCCCACCTTCTTTTTACTGGAAACTGGGAAGTTAATTCAGGGTTTCCCCTTCTAGATACCCACTTCTCCTTTCAGTTCCTTGCTTTGGGGCAGACAGTCAAAGCTTCAAGCCCCCTCTCTGGGCGTTTAGAGCTCCCATCTCCCCTTCGCACTGCATCCCGATTCTTTCTCCCTCCCAAGGAGGGTCCCCAACTCTAACTCCAGGCAGAGATTGGTGGAACCATTGGGTTGAAACTGATTGTGACAGCACCAGATGGGCTGGATTTGACAGGGTGGATTCTGAGCAGCTTCTGAGTGGGGGGCGGGGCAGGGAGGGAGAGGGTGGGGGTGGGAACCCAAGGGCCAGAGCGGACCCATAGGAGTGCGCAGCGCCTGCTGCTGCTGCTGCTGCTGCTGCTGCTGCTGCTGCTGCTGCTTGCCATACCACGGGCTGGGGGGTGGGGGTGGGGGTGGGGGGCATCTCTTTAGCGCGAGATTCCCAGGGAAGTGGCAGTGCTGTCCCCAGGCGGAGCAGGAGAGAAAGGTCCTGTGGCCCAGATTGCGCTGGGACACCGGGAGGCAGGCGCGAGCTGGGGACGGGAGGCGTGCGACACAACAAAAGCCTAGGTGCCCGGGCTGCGGAGCACGCGCGCGCGCCGACAGGCTTGACATGGCAAGTTTGTCAACTGTGGGCTTCCAGGCCAGCGCCTTGCTTCTCCCCAAGTGACGGCACCGCAGGGTCTGTCCCCCCAAGGCGGGCAGCCCCCACCGCGAACTGAACCCTCTGCAAAATGCTCCCCCGCAGGCCAGGTAAGAGGACGCCAGCTCCCTGCACCCCTCCACCCCCAGGCGTGTCCCCAGAGCTGTTTCCTATTCTCCATCCCCTGGGTATCCCCTAGTGCCTACTGATGTGGTTGCTTTTAAGCATTCTGTTTCTTCTTGGTCCACCTCTGTCCCCCTGTCGCTGATGACACTGTCACCCTCCACAAATTGCTTATAGAATCCCAAAGGGGGTGGGGTAGGATTTCTGGGAGGTGGCATTAGGTTGAAGAACCTTTCTGCTCAGAAAGTCAGCTCCAGGACAATCAAGGCAGGATGTACAAGGATTTAGCATTCAGCATCCATTCCTAAGCTACCCAAGCCAGGCAGCGTGCACTCTGCTTTCCACCTGTGGGACCTTGCTTTGTGCCGGATGGAAGCGCTCATGGAAACAGGCACACGTGCTCAGTGTTCCCTGTGCACGCAGGCTCGCATGCTTGGTGGACTTTTCTTAATGGTAAGTGGCGAGGAGGATGTGGGTCTTGAGTAACATGGCCTCCCCAAGCATCCCAGGGTCTCATACCTCTGTCTGTTGCTTGGTCTCCACTATAGTAATCGGATAGTAAAACATTTGGGGCAGGGGAGGCAGCTGATGTGGGCACTGGGCATCACCGCGCCCCTTCAGTCAATAATCTTTCTGGCTCCGCCCCTTCTTCCTTCTAAGATATTGCATTGATAGTTTCCTCTCCTGGAAAGTCAGTGTCCTGGGGCACAAGAGGACTTTTAGGTCAGCCACCTGGACCACCATCAAGAGCCTGGCCCCAGCAGCCCGTGAGGGACTCCAGACAGCACTGTTTCCTGTTCTCTTATTCTGATGCATCAGGTCCCTCACCTGGTATGTCAGGCTCCCTCAGGTGCCCCACCTCAGTGCAGGCTCCGCCCCAGCTGAATCAGAGTGTGTGCCCTGTTGCTACCAGCAACTGCCTATGCCTCCGAAGCCTCTTAGTTCTGATTGGTGGGCAGAAATTCAATATTATTTTGGAGTGAAGCTGACTTACATACTGCCTGGGAGGCAGATCCTCCTCTAGCCCACCCCTACCCCAGTCCTTAGAGGAAAGGGACTGCTGGGATATCCTCATTAAACCCAGGTGACCACCTGGCATTTCTTTCATCCCTGTGGCTTTTGCCAATTGGGCTTAAATAAACAAGGCCTGTTGCTAGTGCCTTTACATTTTGGTTCTCCGCCTCCTAAACCTGTTTCCAAGAGATCTCCCTTACAGTAGTATCTGGAACTATTCTTGTAAATGTTTGCCAAATCACTTTGTAGAAGTATGTTTCAAAGCGATAACCTCTTCTTTTCTTCCTTTTTAAAGTGTCTGTGTGTGCAGGAGAACACATGGATGCACAAATGTCGTAGAGGTCAGAGGACAGCCTTGCTGTTGGTGCTCAGCCGGCCTGTCCCAGCCTCGCATTTCCCTGTCACCAGGCTTACAGGATGCCTGGAGTTTTGTAAGGATGCTGAGGATTCCTCTGGTCCTCAGCCTTCCAAGGCAGTACTTTGGTCCTATTACCACCTTTTTGACCACACTCTTTCCCACCCTGTCACTCCTTCCTCTTAAGACACTGAGTTGGACATTCCTACCCCTAGGAAGTGTCCTTAGAAAAGAAAGGAAGCCCCTCTTCTTGTTCAGGGTATCAGGAGTCAAAACAGGTTTTCTGGACTGATATAAATCCCTGCCCCATTGTACTCCTCCTCCCCAAAGTGTGTGCGCAGGGGGATTTCCTTCTGACTGAAACTATCTTGGGAAGAATGCTTCCTTCCTCACTTCTCTCCAGCTCCCCACTATTTTTGGCAGAATATTTTCATTATCTCAACCATCAGACTTAGCCTTTATTTTATTTTTCCCTGTCTGCATGTTGCTTTGGAAACCCTTGTGATATTTTTGACTCATTCATTTACTTGTATCAAACAAAACTTCCTGGAAGGGATTCCCCAAACTCCGCACCAGTGTGGACCCCTTGGGTGGGCAGGAAGCAGGGAGGGGTTCCAAATGGTTTTGAAGTCACCAGTAAAGCTGGGTAACAGCTCTGATGGCGACTATCATAAAGGCATCATCCATTTGATTAGGACTTTACAGTTTACAGAGGGCTCCCTCAGGCATTATCTCTTTAATCCCAGCAGCAGGAATTTTAAATAGTAAGGATTCCTCCGAAAGGCCCAGTAATGCCCGACGATCCTGCTTAGCCAAAGAGAAAGCGAACACTGGAAATTAAAACGGCAGCTGATGCAGCTTTAATGCACAGAACAAACACAGCAGAGACAGCTCCTGAGCTCAGTTCCCCAACTGCAACTTGAGGAAAGACGCAAAAGGGCTCAAGCCACGTGTGTGTCTGAGAGGAAACTCCATCCCATGCCCTGGTGGCCCAGGAAGTGATATGATAGTTCTTTCAGGACACAGCTTCCTGGGGCTCTGAACGCTCCCTTGACCTAGGGTTCAAATTTAGATGAAAGCGTTAGCAGAGATTGCTAAGGGTTGCCAGGAGTCTTAAATTAAGCCAAATTAGCAGGCAATGATGCAACTCTCTTCAGCTACAAAGCATTCTGGGATATCCTCAAGCTTCTAGTGTCTCTTTACTTCAGTCATGGAGAAATTTCCTCTACTTGGACACAAAGCAGGAGTTGTGTGCCTCCCCTAAGCCTTGATGAAAACAAACAAGATTTCCATCATGTTTATCCACTACTTTAAAACCAGAAGATAAAAACTCACATTGGAAGTTTGTGCTCTTTTATAATATAATATATAGGACAGAAGCCCACCTTATAGTTTGTTCTTTCTCCAGGCTCCTTGAATAGAGAACAGCCTTCTATAATGTACCAGGAATATCCCTTGCAATTTTCCTCCAAAAAAATAATTTCTAGAATGTCAGCCAGAAGTTGAAATTTTGGTTGATATTTTGGATATCAAGCTAACCTTATGTATTGTTCTGTAAGATTTTATTCAAAGCAATTTGGGGGAAAATAATTTCTTGCTAGGGCCTGTCTGGTATGAAGAATGTTAGATATACTTAGAAACTTTTTTTTGTTTTTGCAACAGCATCTCCTGTAGCCTTGACTGGCCCTAAACTGGCTTTGTAGTTATGGAGGATGGTCTTGAACTTCTGACCCCGCTCCTCCATCTCTCTAGTGCTGGGATTACAAGCATGTACCACCATGCGTAGTTTTTATGCAGTGGTGAGGGTGGAACCCAGGGCCTCCCACATGGTTGGCAAGCATACTATCAACCAAGCTGTATCCCCAATCCTTCCATCATTTACCCTTAATGTAATTTGGGCAGGGCTTCCTCTATAAAATATGAAAAAGTTTATGTTTTTTTATAAGCTGTTAAGAGTTTTAAAAAGCTACATAAACGAAGGACTTAAACTAATTCCTAACACATAAGAAAATTAACTGACATGGGTATGGCCTTTTAGCGTCTTTTATCTTTGTTGTTTCTGTATCTCTTAGTACTAGATAAGATGATCCTTTTCATATAATAACTTTGTAGCTGAACCTCCTCTGGCACCCCACAGAGATCACCATGATAGGGAAGTTATGCTCTCTCTCTCTCTCTCTCTCTCTCTCTCTCTCTCTCTCTCTCTCTCTCTCTGTGTGTGTGTGTGTGTGTGTGTGTGTGTGTGTGTGTGTACCTCTGGAAACCAGAAGTGGGCATCAGACTTCCTGGAGCTAAAGTTAGAGGCAGTTGGGTGATGCATGGCTTGGGGGCTGGGTAGTGGGCTCAGGTCCTCTGCTAGAACGGGCTTTCCACATACACTGTATAAAGAAGCTTCTCTGGTGAGGACCTCGAGCTCTCTAAGCTATGGGTATAGGAGTAAGTATTGAAAGGATAGTTTGACACTACGTAATTTTAGAAAAATACAGTAATGGCCTCTCTTATAGGGCCTATGAGCTCTGAGATGTGGAATTGGCCTTGTTTACAGTACGTGGCATGAGTTTTCTTCTTTCACGGGACTGTCTTCATCACTGTTCTCTTACTGTGAAGAGACACCATGCCCAAGGCAACTTAAAAAAGAAAGAATTTAATTGGGGGCTGGCTTACTGTTTCAGAGGTTTCGTCCATAATCATCATGGCAGGGACCATGGAGTGTTCTGGAAAAGTAGCTGAAAGCTGCATTCTGATCTGTAAGCAGAGAGAGTTGAGGCTGGGTCTAGCTTAGACTTTTGAAACCTCAAAGCCCACCTCCAGTGACACACTTCCTCTAACAAGGCCATACCTCCTAATCCTTCAAAATGGTGTCTTTATCAAAGACAAAGCCTTCAAAGAGATGCGCCTGTGGAGGCCATTCTTACTCAGACCACCACCACAATGGCCTTCGATCTAACCAGAAAGCTGTTGCCTGTAGCCCTAATATGCATACGTGGGAGAGATACATGGGAGGAGGGGATCCCATTGGAGTAGGAGGGGGATATCATGTGGTCAAAATACATTGTCTGCAATTCAAAAAATCAATTCAGAAGTTTAAAAATAACAAAACCAAACCCAACAAAGTAGAAAGCCACCGAGGAGGAACCATGCCTGAGGCTGGCCGTTGCTCTCTACTTTGTGCCTATCTGCAGATGCCCCTGCACACATCACTCACATTAGCATGTCTACATGTAGAACCAATGACTTACCAGATACAAAGGTACTCTGAGAGCGTACAGTTTGAACGGGGAAAATGACATACTCAGAGAGCATACCAAGTCCTGAGTGTGGATCTGGATGGAGAGAAGAGACCAGTGCACGAGGAGAATGGAAGGTGATGGGGAGAGGAGGGAAACATTCACCTCGGGGCCACTTGCACATGAGGAGTGGGGACAGAGTCATGACTCCAGCAAAGGGCTTGAACTCAGGACCTTGGGAGATAGCACAGTGGTTGAAGTACTTGCCACATGGGGCGGGGGTGAGGACTGGAGTTCAGACCCGACCCCCCCCCCCCCCCCCCCCCGTGAAAAACACTGGGTGGGTGTGACAGCCCGGAAAGGCAGCTGAGGACCCAGGGTCCTTAGAGCAAACTGGATAGCAAGACTAGGCATATCAGAGAGCTCTGGGTTTGAGAGACCCTGCCTCAACACATGCTGTGGAAGAGTGATGGGTGATGATGCCTGACATCCACATGGGGCCTCCGCATGCAGACATATCCCCTTTCACGTGCCCACACCAATGAACACATGTGTACATCCACGAAAGTGTGTGTGTGTGGGGGGGGGAATGAATGAGCTTATTTCCATCTCCTGGTATAGACCAGCTCAATGCAGTGGTTGCTGTACATTGTGTCTCCTAGGATTCTGAATTCAGGGCCTCACTTTTGCGCTACAAGTACTCAACCACAGAGCAGTCTCCTCAGCCAGGACATGTGCTCATTCTCCCCACTCCACCTGCTTCTGAACAAATATCCTCTTAGCCACAGAGTCAAACCCGTATCAGATTTTGAAAAGCATGGAGCTTTCTCCGTAGGAGTTGTATTGTTACTAATGAATGAAAGAGCTGGTGATTGCTGCCTGGGTGCCTAGCAGGAACTGTTCCTGCTCTTTTCAGTGAGAGAGACAGTTTTGGCAAGATTGGCTGTTATCCCATAAGAGAGCTAGTGATAGTAATGAATGTGTCTAGTCCAGCCTGTGCTTCCCATTCACTCCCAATCATGCAGTGGAGATAATCTTAGGGAGACCCACCCTGATTCCTCTACCTGTTTAGCAATATGAGGTGAGGTGGAGGCTTTGGTAAATGACTATTTCGGCAGATAGTTCTAGACATTGGCATAAATTCCATAGGCATCAGATAAGACACAAATTTCCATTTGTAGATGCTGAACACCAGATCTTTAGAAGTCTTGACCCTGTTTAGGGCTGTCATAGAGAAGCAGCTTTCAGAGTTTGTTTGCTCTGGCCTTGGAAACCTGTGGTGTAAAATGAGGTGAATGAACTCACTCCCACAGAGGAGTAGGAAAATGAGTGTACTTTTTGGCCTAAATCCTTGACAGGGCAGAAGAGTCACTAGAGGCCAAGGAGACAAATTCCCAGCAGGAATGATCCCTACAAATCCCCTATGGTCTGACAGTTCCTGAGCTGTGGAGGAGGCTCAGCATGGGGCAGGAGTGTGGTTTGTCCTGACTCCTTGCTGTGGTGTCTGCTTGGCTGTGATGGGAAGAGGTCCCTGTGCCAGAAGGGGGAAGCTCAGCACCTCTCCTTCCTTCTCTGCTCTCAGGCATGATTGCATCAGCACAGTTGTGAGTGGGTGTGTTTATTTCTTTAGTTTTGGGAAGACACGCTCGTGGTGGGCGCACACACCTATGTGTATGTGTGCAGAGACCGGAGGAGGACGTCTGGTGTCCTGCTCCACATTCTAACTCTCTTCTCGAACTTGGGGCTAGGCTGTTGGTTAGCAAGCCCTAATCCTCCAAGTATCTACACTGCATGACACTGGGATTACAGCTGTCAGGTCCACATGTTTGCACAGCAATTAGTGTTCCTCATGGAGCTAACTCCATAGTCCCAAGGCCAATCAAATAACTGTAGTAGATTATGGCTAGACAGTAGGAGGCTTCCTTTTAGTTTCAAAACCTATAACCTGGATATCAGAGAACTACTCAAACGCACAAAGTACAGTTTATTGCTTATAGAGCTGAAATACACCTGTGTATCATGCCTGGTCTTCATTTCCTGAAAAAGCAATGGCCTTTAAAAATGTTAAATTAAGCATACATATTTCAGGGTTGGGGAGATGGCTCGGTGGGCAAAGTGTTTGCTGCACAAGCATGCGGACTTCAGTTCACATCCTCAGTACCCAGGTAGAGCAGCACAGTCCTGTGATCATAGGGTCACTGGGGAGGAGAGGGGCAGAGCCCAGGGACCTGCTGGCTGGCTAGTCATTCTAGCCTAAACAGTGCGCGTTAGCTTCCGGCTCAGTGAGACACACTGTCTCAGAAAACGATCAAACATGACGGAGAACAGTTGATTAAGACCTCTGACAGGGACCTCTGGCTTCTACCTGTGCATGCATGGTGTGCTCACCTACTCACATATGTACACACACATACACTCAGACACACACCACTTTCTCTCTGTGTATGTGTGTGAATATACACGTGCATACACACACACATATACACCTGAGGTTGACCTCTGGCTTTGAAACATGAACACATGTACTTGCACTCACATATACACACAAATCTATATACAAAGCCACATACATATGCCGGTTTTCTGTTCCCCCATTTGATGGTGACTAGGAGCAGATCAAGCCCTCAGGCTTCTAGAAGTCACTGTGAGAGAATTTGTTTTCTATTCAGTGCATTTCCACTGAGGAAATCCCCGGCACAGCCGTCCTTGGTGCTCCAGGAGCCTGTGGCTGCGTCCTCAGCTGCCGCTCACATTTCAGCAGGCAAGCCTGGTGCAGCTTCTCACATGCCTGAAGAGGTGTTTATGCCCAGGGTGTTGGCATGGTGGGTGCCAGGGATAAGTGAGGAAGGCATGGGGTTCAGCCATCCAGGGACCCACAGTGGTCACCCTGCCCTGGCTGTTCCTGCTTGCTTGGGTTTGGGCTTCTGGCCAGCTGCTTCTGTCCTGGGTCAAGGCCCTGCTGGGCTCAGGCCCTGGCAGCTGTCTTCGGTGACTGCCTCCTGTGTTGCCATGAAATATTTCTCTGCTTTCACTCCCTGCCTTGAAGTGCTGCTCAGTGGTTAGATAAAAAAAAAAAGATTATAAATATATTTTTATTTTTTGAGAATTCCATATCTATTTTTAATCATATATATATACACAGTCCACTCTTTCAACTGCTCCAAGACCCATGCCCAGTACTCCTCTTCCAACTTCATGTCTTTTTTTTTTTTTTAAACCCATTGAGTCTAATTAATGCTGCTGGTATGTACCTGGGCATAGGGCCGTCCACTGAAGTGTGGTTGACCTACCAGGAGCCACACCTGTGAAGAAAACTGACGCCCTCTTTTTTCAGTAGCCATTGGTTGTCGGTAGCTCCTCATTTAGGAGTGGCATCTTATGAGCGTTTTCATATTTCACTGTTAATGCTGGGATGGTGATTTCATACAGCTCTCCTGCAGGTGACAACGTCCTCAGAGAGCTCACACATGCAATGCTTGTCCTGTTCAGATGACACTGTTTAACATCAGCAGTCCTTCCCAAACTCTGGCTCTTAGGATCTTTCTCCCCCTCCTCCACAAGGGTGGGAGGGCAATGGGATGGAGATGTCCCATTGAGGGCTGAGCCCACATGGAGACAGGGTCTGGCTGCTCCTGATTTGTTACTGATTACAGAGTTAGTAGGTGAGGGATCTTCCCTAAAGAGTTGCTGGGAAGGACTGGACTGGAGAAGAAGGGAGGAAGAAAGGCTGGGATGCAGGCGGCTTGGGGTGTGGGAGCATCCAGAGCACGCTGAGAAGGCACGTGAACTTCCAATGCTGGTTCTAGCAGTTTGTTACAAATTCAGTGCCTCAGAACAACATATTTGTGCTATCTCACTTCTAGAAATCAGAAGTCCAGGCATCAAGTTGTGGGCAGGGCTGCATTCTTTCTGAAGGCTCAGGGACACGGGAGCCTTTCCCACACTTGAAAGGCTTCTCAAATGTGTTGGTGTGTGGCCCTTCCAGCAACAGTGTCTCTCTGACCTATGCCTCTGTCTGAACAGCTTCTGTGCCTGGGACTCTTCTGAGTCCCCTCTAAAGACCCACCTGATGACTTCAAGCCAACCCAGGTAACCCATAATAATCTCTGTCTTGAGGTTCTTCAGTCAATCCTACCTTGCTGTGTGAAGTTCCAAATCCCTAGGTGCTGAGGATTAGGTTGCAAGCTTCTGGGGTGCAGGAGAAGGGGAGCAGAATGCTGACACATTATTATTTTAGTGAATGAGAATAAATAATAGCAGATGATGTAAGGACAGTGGACTAGTGGGGGTGAGTCCTTGAAAGATGAACTATAGTCTGGGACAAATATATTTGGAGGCCTATTCCAAGGAAAGAAGGAGGGAGGGGGAGGGAAAGACAGGGAGGGGAGCAAGGAAAGAGGGGAGAAGAAAGAGAAAGAGGGAGGGGAGATGGGAAAGGGAAGGAGGGGAAGTAAAAGAGGAGGGTGGGGAGAGAGACAGGGAGAGGGGGAAGTGGAAAACATCAGGATGTGAGGAGAGGGTGGACCAGAGGAGTGAGGATGGGAAGGGGAGATGGCAAGGAGATGGGGGAGGGAAAGCAGAGGGAGAAAGAGGAGGGAGGGAGGAGGAGGAGAGAGGAAAAGAGGGGAGAGGAACAGGTGGGAGCCTAAGGGGATAAGGAGAGAAGGAGGAGGGAGAGAGGGAAGAGGAGAGAGCATGCACTCTGTGACCGCCATTAGCCTCAGAGTTAGTGGTGAGGAGAGGAATATGTCTATCGTGCTAGAGAAACTTGTGAGCTGGAAGTTAGGAAGGAAGAAAAAATCGTCATGGTGGAGGATCAGGTTGGCTCTGTTGACTTGCTGGGAGGTAATGACAGAGCAGTGAGTGTTGGCTCTGCAGTTGAGCTGGTCCAGTGGGCTAAAGAACATTGCTGTGAACCTCTGGATTACCCAGCTGTGCACAGAAGATGTGTGTAAAGCAGCTGTATGGCTCACCAGGATCTTTGGTCTTGTTACCTCATTTTAGACATAAGAAGTTCAAATGGGTTTACTAAGGACACCTGGGAAGGTAGTGTTGGAATTTAGGCTGGAGACCACAGCACCTGCCTCCAGTCCTATCTTCCCCCCAGTAGTTGAGGTCTTCCTGTTTCTCCTGGGGTGTGTGTGTGTGTGTGTGTGTGTGTGTGTGTGTGTGTGTGTGTGTGTGCACACGCACGTGTATATATGGCCATGTGTACATGTTGCTTGGAGGTCAGAAGACAGCCTCAACTATCCATCATCCTCAGTTGCTGCCCACCTCTTGTTTTGGGGATGGCATCTCTCACTGGCCAGGTATGCTAGGCTGGCTGTGTCAACAAGCCATAGGTAATCACCCGCCTCAGCCTCCCCAGTTCTGGGATCACAAGTGTGTACCACCTTTCTTGGCCTTTTTACTTGGGTTCTGGAGATCAACTCAGGTCCTTGTCCTGGAGCTGTCTCTTCAGCCCCCGCGACTATGTAGGATGCCTCCTGATGGAAAGAGACTATGTTAGGGGGAGGATGTTGAAAGTCATAAAATTGTGGAGAATGGGAGAGAGGAGGGTTGCTTCATAGAGCTGGAGGGAATACACACGGGAGATATCCCAGACACTGTAGGCCTGCTCACTTCCAGGTTACTAGGTTTCTGGTTGGATGGAGGTCTTCCTTCCTCCTTTCTGAGTAGCATACACCAGGGGGTGGGTTATGCATCACCCTGTGGAATTGGGTGTAGATTGAGGAAAAAAAAGTGAGAGAGGCACTTGGATACTTTGTGACTGGTTGATGGGAGTGCAGCCACACTGTGGCTCGACCCTTACCACCTCCTCTCATCACAGACTGTTTTCTTCCTAGTCAGCAACAGTTGTAGCTACAGAGTATCCACAGAGCTTTTTAGGATGAATTCCTCAGCTGCCTTCAGCACTTCATCAATAATGTGATCTGTCTATTAGTAAGCAATTAACATGTGACCTTATTGGCAGACAGACCACACATTCCCTGACAGGACTTGAAAATATCCATTTCCTATTTCCTCACAGAGGAAGACATTTGAAAATATTTCAGAGAAATTCTGGAACAAGTATATTGAGACAAATCTGAAGAGCTGCCGCAGAAATGGTTGCTGTGGTGATGGGGGAGGGGGGTGGCTCAGCAGTTAGGAGAACTCACAGTGAGAGCATGATGTCTGAGGCAAGTTCAAATCTCCGGAAACCATGCAGCAAATTTGTATGTGGTTATACTTATGCCTATAACCACAACATTGTGGGAAGCAGGTGTATAACTGGGGCTTGCTGGCTAGCGGTCTAGCTCCAGGTTCAGTGAGAGACCCTGTCTCAAGGGAATAAGGTGGATAGAGCAGGACGTCCCATGCCTTATCCTGGCCTTAGTAAACACGTGTGCATGCTATGCACACGCTTAACCCACTCTGTAACTCAAACAGACAAAAGAAACTGTCTTCATTAAAGAGAAGGTGTTGGAGGTCACTGGGTTTCTGAATGGTTGGCAGTTTTCTTTATTCTTTGGATACATTCCTTTAAAGAAAACTCAAGTGCATCTTTGACCATTTAGGAGAGTGTCCACATTCAGTGCTGTGTGTCTGACTTGAATGCTTATACATGAGACCTTGAGTCTGCCAGGAGATTTTTTTTTTATTATTAATTTAAGGTGATGCCAGTTTGTGCATAGGCAGAACTTGCTTATGTGATTTTCATTGCTAGCTGTACAATTTAAGGGGGTTGGGAAATTTTCTGGGATTATAATCAAGCATTACAGATTTTTAAGGGGGTAAAGAGTTAACATGGAATAAAAATTGTTGTATGTGATAACCATGTTTTCACCATTTCTTATCTTTTATATCAGCATCATTAAGGAGATGGTCATAAAACAGCCATTAATTAGTCTCACTAGAGCAAGGTTTGTGTAGTGAAAATTATGCAGGACCCTGGCAACCATTAAGATAATGACTTTTTATTTTAAATGGGATCCAGGGTGATCCTTGGATATGTGTATACAGTGGGTAATGACCAAGTCAGGGTAGTTAAGCATCTCTATCTCCGTAAATGTTTAAAAAATGTTTGATGTAGTGTAATGAATGTTTGCATATGCATATGGGGTACAGTATGATATCTCGGTGCATGGATGCATCATGTCCTGGTCAAGTCAGGGTAAGTAATGTTCCTCATCATTCCTTTGCGTGGAGCCTTCGGACTCTTCAGTACTTCCTCGGGTTGTAAGAGGAGACAGAACCACACTCCCACTGTGTTGTGGAACTCTAGGATTAAGGCTCTCAAACTGTGCTTTAATACTACTGTGGTTGTCCCGCTCATTGCTGAGACAAAATACTTCATAGGAAGCAAAATAAGGAGGAAGAAGGCCTTGTCTTGGTTCCTCTTTTCAGCGTAGTGTCCCTCATGCCAGGGAAGGTATGGTGCAGGAGTGGGAGGTGGCTCATCATGTTTCATCCACACTCGGGAGGGAAGCAGAGAGTGAACAGAGGAAGGGTGGGGCTATAAATAATAATGCCAGTCCCCAGGGACTCACTTTTTCCAGCAAGGCCCCATGTCCAGAAGGTTCCATAGCCTTCCCAAATTGTGACACCAGCTGGGGACCAAGTGTTTACACACACGAACCTGTGGGTGACAGTTCATATCCAAACCATTAGCCAGTATCCCTCTTCCCATTTCTCCAAGGTTCTCACCTTCATTTTTATACATTTTAATTGTTTTTTTTTAAAATACCCACATTTGAGGAAGGACATGAAAAAAAAAAACCTCTCTTCTGATGTCTGACTTCTTTTACTGAACATGACATTCCTCCATCTCATTGTCCCATTCATTCTGCTACAAATTATAGGACATTTAACATTTTTTTACATTTGTTTATTTGTTTATTTCCTTGTTTCATGCATGTGTGTGCATGTCTTTGTGTGTGTGTGTGTGTGTGTGTGTGTGTGTGTGTGTCTGTCTGTCTGTCTGTCTGTCTTTGTGTGTTATTGAGGCCAGAGGACAATTTGCAGGAGTCAGTTCTCCCACCACATGAATCCTGGACATTGAACTCAGGTGCTCAGGCTTGGTGGCAAGCCCCTTTACCCATGGAGACACCTCCCTAGCACTCATGATAGAACAATTTAAAAAGAAGACGTCTCACAGTCCTGTTCCGAACTGCATGTTTTGTTCCTCCCTAGGCAGAGCTAAGCACATTCAATGTTCATACACAGAGCACCATTTAAAAATACACATAATTTCAAAGAGCTTAGGGTACGGGCCGTATATGATTCCATTTGGAAAATCTCAAAATTCGTAAGCTAAATCAAGCAGGAGAAGTTAGGCTTAGAGAAAATGATTAAATCTCAGGCTCGTTTGGGGCTGTTGGAAGCTATGCTGGATTGAGGAACTTCTGGGAACTAGAGGTCAAGGGAGTTGTAAAACCCCTCCAGCTCCATTCTGTGGACGGCTTGCATGTCTCCTGGAGGTGGACTCAGCACTGTGTTGCTGTTCACTCTTTTGATCTGTATCTCCTCCTCCTTTAATTCTGAGCAAGGCTTTACAAGAAGAAAGACATTTTAAGGAAGGGGTGGAGTGCTGTGGAACACTGTCTTCCGGGCACGACAGGGCTGGTGCATTCTTCAACTCCCTGCAGCTGTGGTTACCTGCATAAGACCTGCACAAGTTTGACCTGTCACCATTTCATCATGGAAAGAGGAGGGACTCATGAGGCTGAGGCTCTACCCCTCACTGAGGATATCCGCAATGTATCACTAGTAGAGCTTCGAAGGACTCATGAAGCTCCATCCATCTCTGAGGATCTATAGACAGTTAATGGTTGCTATAGAAGAGAGAGGGGGGCGTTTTCTCTAGTGGTGTAGCCACTGGCAAGTTGCCCGTAGTCCTGTAAATAACCCCTCACCCATGCTTCTGTAAATAGCTCTAAGTAAACTCATCGAGTCCCCAAGAAACCAAAATGAAGAAAGCAAAAATGACAAGCCCCAAAATAAGATAGTAACCTGGAAGCAGAAAGAAGGGGGTTTCATTGGAAGAGGAAAGGAATCAATGAGAGTGGTACAGGGAGACAAGAGATTGCCATTGGGGCAGATGTGGACAAAACACAGTATATGTATGTTTGTAAATTAAACTTGTTATTAGGTATGATTACTGTATGCTAATAAGTTTTGAAAAGACTGCATTTTATGTTTCAGTCCTGTTCATATTCAGATGCCCACATGTCAGAGAATCAAAGACTTCATGAAACAATGCTGTAATGCAGAATGGAACAGGGGGAAGCCTGATGACCCAGCCATTATGACATCCCTGAACTCCATGAGGCATTGCCCCCAACTACCAGGATTTTTTAATTTCTTGCTAAGATCTCTAATGCTCTCAGGAGTTTCTGGTCTACCTTATTTTGTCCTCAATGGATTGTGACGTTTGGTTTTAATTGTCAACTTGACACAATCTAGAATTACCTAGAAATGGCATCTTAATGAAGAAATATCTAGATTTGGTTGGCCTACAGGCATCCTTGTGGCCAATTTTCTTAATTGGGTTAATTGAGATAGGAAACTGTTGTGGGGCCTGTCTCCATGACTGAATGAGCAGGCAAGAGAAAGCTGAGCACTAACATGTATGCATTAGTTCATTGCTCTCTGTGCTTGACTGTGGAGATGATGTGACAGTTGCTTCAAGTTCCTTCCACTGGGACTTTCTGAAATGATGGGGTGTGAGTAAAGTAAACCCTTCCTTCTTCTGTTGCTTTGGTTGGGATATCTTACCATAGCAACAGTGCCTTAGCTAGGGTTTCTATCGCTGTGATGAAACACCATGACCAAAAGCTACTTGGGGAGGAACAGGTTTATTTCAGCTGACACTTCCAGGTGACAGTCCATCACTGAGGAATGTCAGGGCAGGAATTCAAACAGGGCAGGACCCTGTGGGCAGGAGCTGATGCAAAGGCCATGGAGGGGTGCTGCTTACTTGGCTTGTTCCTCATGGCTTGCTCAGCCTGCCTTCTTATAGAACCCAGGACCAGCAGCCCAGGGATGGTACCAACTACAGCAGGCTGAGCCATCCCTCATAAATCACTAATTAAGAAAATGTCTTACAGCTGGGTCTTATGGAGGTATTTTTTTTATTGAGGTTCCTTCCTCTGTGATGACTCTAAGTCATGTCAAGTTTGACATAAAACTCACCAGGACAAACAGGAAACAAAACTAAGACATGGTTACTGGATGCAGCCTAGGAAAATTGCTTTATTATGTGATAATGTACTATAACTCGAAGTTTGAAAAGAGATTGCCCCCCCCCAAATACAATAGAAGCTGTTGAAACGGATGTGTTTGTTAACGAGCGTTTTAAGTGTCCAAGAAGAGTCTGCGATGGCCTTCCACTCCTTCCACTAGCAAGCAGCTTGGTTTTCAAGCTGTTCTCCTCCCCAGTGGACCTTCTCTACCCAGCTCCTTAGGACAATGTAGTCTGTTCAGACCTAACCTCTTTCCAGCAGTCTCCCCCTGTACCCTCGCTGGTCATCACCCCGGCTTTCTCCAGAGAGACTGAATTCACGTTATTCCTGTTTCTGTGTGGTTCTCAGGCTTGCCTCTTCCATGAGGCCTGTTTTGATAATTTGAGACCATCCTCTCTATCCCCATAGCCCAGCTGTTGAAACGTTAGAGAGTGGACTGCTCCTGCACTATAGACACTTAGCATCTGCTGTTATCACTTACTCCCCATCTTTCTCTCTCTCAAATTAAATCTTAGCTCTCCCTTTTATCCTTGACTTAAAAAGTCCTGGAGAGATAGGGGAATATTTTTCTAGGTTTACAAATATTTCTGTCATTTTGCAAACATTAGTCACATTATAAGAACCTGATAGATAGCTGATTGAAACTAATTGTGTAATATGTAACTTTATATAAATGTATATAGAGAGATATTCATACTTTGAATTTATATCCTATATTCATTTTAAGTAGGAACGGTACCTGTCCTTTTTATTTATGGATTTATTTTACTTTTAACTGTGTGTATGGCGTGTGTCCTGTGTGGGTGTGCACATAGGGCTGTCATTTAAAAAGCCCTTCGTTAGAGTGGAGCATCTGTATAGATGGGCACACAAGCAACAGTGATTCCTTGACTCATCACGAAGCTCCAAGCCATGTGACCAGGTCTCGGGTCAAGAGAAAGAAACCAGCAATTCTCCCCGTTGCTGTTTCAGTCACCTACAAATATTATCTGATTTATGTTACCAAAAGTTGGTTTCTCTCACATTGAGCTTTGTATAATGGGCATTCTGTCCTTATACTTTGGTGTTCCTGCATTTTTATGTTAGAATTGTGCTGTTCACTTCTATTAAAGTAAGCATTAGTGAACCGTTCATTCCAGGCACGGTGCAGAGACTCAATCGTGAAGAACACCACAATGTTTTATATAATGGGCTGTAGGTGGGCAGAGAGGGTTTCTTCATCTGGAGCTTTGATGAAGCTTGTTGCTATAAATGTTCTTACACACTTGAGTATGTGTGTGCCTATGCATGTTCATGTGTGTGCATATATTTGTGTAGCATGTATGCATGTGGATGTCAAAAGACTACCATGGGGTGTCATTCTGGCACACAGGAACTCTCATTTGCTTCACCAAGTAGGCCAGACTGGCTGACTAGCAAGTTCTAAGAGATTCAGCTGTCTCCACCTCCCCAGAGCTGGGCCCTCAAGCACATGCCACCATTCTGGTTTATTCCGTAGGTTCTGAGGATCTAACTCAGGACCTTGCAGGGCAGGCACCTTAGAAACTGAGCTATCTCCCCAGTGCTTATCCATGATCTTTGCTTCTCGACTACCCAGCTGTCCAGCTGTGGTTGATACCATCATACTGTTTACCCAGGGATTATACCAGTCCCCACTCCACCAGCAGGGTATGAAAGTCTTATATTATTCATGTTCTTACCATCCGACATTTCAAATCCTCAACTGAGGATAGAAATTGAAAATGAACTTATCATCCTGTAGCTTCCCTTTTAACTTTCTAGAATGCATTTTTGATGTGAGAGGTTCTTCATATGAAGAACATTAATTATCAGCTTTCTCACTTCATGCTTCTTACTTGCTCTGTCTTCCTTAAGGAGCCTTTGCTTATGCAAAAGTCATCAAAATATGTCTCATATTTATATCTGTGGTCCCTTAGGTATCAAATTTTTGGCTAGTACCATCAGTTAAGAATTGAGAATTATTTCTTCCCCCAAAGTAGCCACAATCTCACAGATACTTTCCTTCTCCATATTTTAAAAGATGTAAAAAATATTTTGTACGTGTGTGAGTATGTGCACATGAATGCAGTTGCCTATATAGGCCAAAAGGAGTCAGGTTCCCTGGAGCTGGACTTATAGGTGGTTGTGAGTTGTCTGATGTGGGTGCTGGGAACTGAACCTGGGTTCTCTGTAAGAGCGTATGCACTCATAACCACTGAAGCATATCTCTGGCCCTTCATTTTTGTTGCATATTGAGTATCTATGTGTAACTATGTGCCTAGATCTTCCTTTTGTTCCTTTTGGATTTATGTGTTTCTGTTTCAAGACAATGTCTTAATTCTGTATCTCTAATCATTCTCAAGTCTGAGTCCTGTAACTTCTGCCAGTCTTCTTTAAGATCATCTTGGGTCTCATAGATTTTAATATTTGGACTGTCACGCTAACTGTGTATAAAATAACACACTATAAACAGTACATTGTCAATAACTTTTATGAGACTGAAGGGAGTCAAGAAAAAGGCAAAAAAAGGCAATAAACCAGTGAGGAAAAAGAGAATGCTTGCTGGAATTATGTCCTTCTGGTGTGAATTCCAGAATTTCCCATTCTAATGAGAGCTTCCGAGAAGGTGGTGGTGGTGAGGCGGTTTGGTTGTGGTGTGTACGGGGCAGTGAGACCGTCAAGATGAGTGACATTTGGAGTGGGACAGTGAATCGTAAGAATGATGTCTGTGTCTAACTATGTATCAAAAAGAAGTTTGAATATCGATTAAGGACACAGCATGGTAGACCTCAGAAATTTACCTCATGAAATCATCTAGAATGAGATCTCTACAAACAGCCAGATTTTGAATAGATTGTGATTAAAATTCTTAAGGAAAAAGCTTTAGTCCCACTTGATATTTTTTTCTTTAGCTTGTCAACCATTTTCCTATTAAGAGAGTCTCAAATTGATCATCAATCCATCAATCAATGAGTCATCACTTTTTGTCTTTCTGAGAGAGGTCTCCTATATGCTATGCTGGTTCCAAACTGTAGAGCCAAGGGTGAGTTAAAATGTTGACCTTTTATGTGTTGTGATTGTGGATGTGAGTGGCCTCACCAGGTGTATGTTGTGTTGGGGCTGGACCCCAGGACTTCATGCATGCTAGACAAGCATCTCACCAATGGAAGTACATCCTCAGCTCACAAAAGACAAACCTTAAATCAGAGGCAGCTCTGGGCCATGGATCATAGCTCCTTGCCTGCAGAGTATGTAGAAGGTAAGGAAAAAACCAAATACGTGGATCAGTAATGTGGCAAGTGGCCAGGGTTCAGTGCCTGTCTGTTGTTAAAGAAAGAGAGATCTTAGGATGCAGATTTTGTATTCCTCGGAGCATAAGAATCAGAGCTCACAAATGTTTGTGTCATCTAGGTGTTGTCTCGTTCAGCCACCTCATTTAAATCCAAGCATCCTTCAAACACGATAGCTCCAGCTTGCAAAACACCTAAGCTCAGGCTAGAGAGGACTTAAGTAAGTGGGCAGGATTTTAAAATGGAGTTTCCAACCCCAGCTTCCACAAGTGGTGTAAGAAATAGTTTCATTTTGTGTGTTTCTCAGGGAAGAGGACCAATTGGCCTCTGAAAGAGTTTCCATAACTACCGGGTGGCATCAGAAGCAAATGCGGTGGTGGCCGTTTTTGCTGCATTACCCGAACGGATGTCAGATAGCCAGCGGGGCGAGCAGTTCTCGGGTACTGGCTTCTCCATAGACGGAGACTGGGCAACCCTTCCACCCACAATGCTACAAGTGGGCTGCTTTCGTGGGCCTCTCATCGTGCAGGCCGACATTCAACTAGAATGGTCTTTTGGCTCAATACCCCCCCTCCCCACACACACACAAAACAAAACGAAGCAGAACAGAACAAAAACTGCTCTTGAACAACTTCTCTGTTCAGATACAGCTCCAATGAGCAGTTCCTGCTCCTTGAGTTTGTGATGTTTTTAAAGACAGGAGACTGCACTTATGCACAGAGGAATCTAGGATTGCCTATCCTGCCTATTGAAAAGATGAATATGAAAAACAAATCCTCAAAGGACTAAAAAAAAGACTACCCTTACCATTTCAGTGTGATGTGGACATCTAAAACACCAAAATATGTAAAAATCTAAATTAGAAATAGTATTTTTATTTTCGGGGGAGGGGTGAACCACACATCCCAGCTCACCAAACTCCTCTGGTTTTGTGGTCATTCAGTGTTTGTATTCACAGTGTTCGGATCTTTTGTATGGAGCAGAGCACTGTTGTACAAGCTGCTAAAAAACACCGACCCAGTAGTCACTTACATGACATCATGGAAGAAAAGGAAACTCTTGGATCTGTTGTTACTCTGTAGTTTGGATCTGTATAGAATGCTTCCTATTCATATGGGTGTGTGTGTGTGCGTGCGCGCGCGCACGTGCATGTGTGTGTGTGTGGTTGGGTGTTCATTGAACACAGTGTATATGTGCAAGTCAGCAGACAACTTATGAGACTTGGTTTTCTCCTTCTGAGATGTGGGTGCTGGTGATTAAACTCTGATCGCCAGACTTGGTTGCAGAGTCTGTTATTCAGAGCCATTTCATCAGCTAAGGACCCACTGTCTTGCTTATAAAAACATAATCACATTTGCTAAGTGAAAGGCCATATCCCTTTAGTTCTAACAGAGTGTAATTCCAAGAATAAGTCACAAGTTGACCTTTCTAAATGGACTGTTAATTTAACTGTTTAGAAAAAGAAAACATGGTCCTTGCTGAAGTTGGATACTGAACAGCATTTGCTTGTTTTCAAACATGGGATGAGGAATTAAAAATAGAAATTGGTCTGTTTTTGTCTTGGCTACTTTGTAACTTCCATATCTGAAATCCTCCTGCACCCTTCTCACTCAGCTGGTTCTGGAGCGTACTTGAGACAGGAGCCTGAGGAAGATGTTGCAGTCCACTCTCAGTCATGGGGCATTGGGAAAGAGCCCCGGTCTCTGCAGAGAGATATGCACAGACTCAGTGACAGCGGAGGAGGAGAAAAAGCCACACCCTACCCCCAAATCAGAAATCAGGACAGAAGACACTCATTGCCAGCCCTATCTTGTGTCCCTGGGAACTTCCTCTGTAAAAAATGTCAGACCCAGGCACAGGGCTTATATGAACTGCTGAAGACTAGATAAAGGGCCGTGTTTATAAATACAAATTACACTGTGCAAACGTTATACAAACAAGGCTTCTTGGGAAAGGTCCAAAAGTCAGATTCCAGAGATGAAAGTCTGCTGAGTTTTGATGATGTCTTTAAGCTACTCTGTATGTGAAGTGTGATGGGAGCAGGAGACAGTTGTCTCCGTATGCATGCTTTTTTATGCTGCACAGTAGCACTGTGGACTGTGAAATAAAACCCAAACAAGGGAGGGAAACAATCCCTCTGATACTGAGCCGCAAACACTTCCTGGAATGAAGTTGCAGGAAGCATGCGTAGTTTATAATCCAGTGCTAGAGCACTCCACACAGAGCCTAGGAGTTAAATAGAAATACCCAGCTTGCTCTCCAAAAGCCAGTTAACTGTGCCTGCTGGTTCCACACCAGAAGCAGAAAGGGAGGCATTTGTTGAAGATTACATTCTTGACCAAGAGAATAGTAAGGTAAGAAAACTTGGAAAACTCACAAACTAGGGATTCTTCTTAGGTATCCCAAAGTTTTCTTTCTGTAAAACAGTCAAAATTAAAGTGTGTGTGTGTGTGTGTGTGTGTGTGTGTGTGTGTGTGTGTGTGTGTGTATGTATGTTTGTGTGTGATGAGTATCCTGCCTTGAAGGAAAATAGAGGCAGACACCATCCATCCAATGAATGCTTTGTAAATCACATTATCAGGGCTTGCTTAAAGTGTCACCCAAGATTTCCTATGGAGGAGGTTGGTGGCACTACCATATGCCAGCTTGGGTCTGAGCCAGAGACACACACTGGAAGGCTTTTACATTCCAGCCGTCTCCTCTTGCCTGGCAAAAGAAGAAGAAAAAAAAGCACTTTGTGTATGTGGTCTAAGTGGGCAAGTTATTTGTACACAATGGGAAGTTGAAATTTCATTTCCACATGAAATTAGTGAATAATGCCTTTCAAGACTCATTGAATAAGCGTGCCCAAGACTCCGTCAGCATCCGAAGTCTGTCCAGGACGCCCACCATCTGGATGGAAACAGAATCTGTTATCTAGTGATTGTGGCAGCGGGTGGGGAAATCAGAGGTGGGGTGTGGCTAAGGGGAAGTGTCTGGATACTGTACTGAGTTTTTGGCTATTTCAGCAAGACTTTGGTGCCAGCCAGGTTTGTCTCTGTCTGATCCCATGCCAATATGTACTGGCCTAGTATACTACACCACAACTGTAGGTTCTTTGATTTCCATATGTCTGTCTACCATGTATGTGTTTAATGTTTTTATACCACTGCTTTTGCCCTCACCATTATTTTTCATCCTATTTCTCAAAACATTCCCATTCATCAGGATTGGATTTTGGGATCTCACAGAGTAGATGGCTTATGTATATGACTGTATCTATAACTATAACTATAACTATAACTATATATATATATATATATATAATTGAGAAGTTATTCTCAATTCAGTGAGGATGTAATATATATTTTTTTTCCCAAAATTTGCATTTTTAAAAAAAACTGTCCTGATGATGGCAAGGCTTACCTACTGCTACCTGGAAGATGACCTGTGATTTGGGAAAAAAAAGTCTTACTTTTTTATTTTGGCAGTGTCTTTTGATAGAGTAAAACAGGATTCTCTTTAGATAGAAGACATGGGTGCTATGTCTACACATAATAATTAAAGTTCAGGTGCGGAAACCAGACTGACAGAAACAGATGGAAACATCCCCCAGGTGAGTATGAATTTTTGTTTGCAAAAATGAGACTTGTACCAACAATCCATTATGCCTGATTTTGATCACTAAAAGATGTGGGTGAAGCCCAGGTTTGGTTTGATTGAAAATGTGTTCAGTTCAGTCTGGCATGCTTTGGAATTTAGCACATGAACAGAGTCTAAAGGAGAGGTAGCAGGCGTTGAAAGAAATTAGTTAACGGGCTGTGAAGTGATTGGTTGGTTTGAAGACTTGGGGGACATCAGAAAGTCAGAATCTAGCTAATATGCTCATACCCCACTTTCCTTGTAATGTGATTCCAAATAGAACAGAAGGCGTGGGAAGAAGGGAATTAGCGAAAGGGTCCCAGAAACCCAGGATTCTAGAATTGAGTGGTATGGTATTTCAGAGAATCTATTTCTAACATCAGAGCTGTGTGCTGCATGCTCTTAACATCCTCTTCACTCTCTGTTGTAAAGATTCGTTTAGCTGGAGTAGGTCAGTCCTTTGCAATCGGAGGCACCCATCCAAACTGGGTTGGTTGTATTGGGATTCAGCTTGTAACTTGATGGTGTGATCAATACATGTTAATTAATTTTGAGGCAGCTGCTCATTCAAAATTCTTTTTTTCGGACATCTAAGAGAGCTTATTTTGAATGTGCGAAACATAATACATTGAATGGGCTCTGATAAGTGTCTTTGGCTGATTGATTATTTGGGTATGAAAGACTATGAGAATCTGATGTAATTTGTTTTAGTGCTCTTAAAATATTTTTTATTTCCAATGATGTGTTTATGAGGTAGTGTGATATTTTGATATGTATTTAAATATATGGTGGTGTGATATTTTAATATGTGCATATTTATGGGGCAACATGATATTTTGATACATTCCCTGTACTTTGAGTTCATTGACTGGAACTCTAACTGCACAGGAGGCTGGGAAATTGAGTTTATCTCTGTGTTCAAAGAGACTAGAATTTGGATAAATCTCTACCAATTACAGAAACATATATTTGTATAAAATTTCAGTTCAGTATTAGTGTTACATGTGCATTATTTTATTATGTGTTTTATATATAATATATTTAATATCTGTTTTATATTATGTACTTGTATGTATTTTATGTCTTATCTGTGTAAACAATGCATGAATGCACACCCAAAACTCTTGTGAATCAGCCTATGCACACAGGCATACACACCAAAAACTATTGTGAATCAGCTTTGGGAATAAACTAATGTTTTCTGAAAGTTTTGTGAGTGCAGTTCACTCACACACACATTCTCTCTCTCTCTCTCTCTCTCTCTCTCTCTCTCTATATATATATATATATATATATATATATATATATATATATATGCATACATATATAATAAACACCACACACACATATATATGTGTACACCACACACACACACACACACACACACACACACACACACACACACAGAGTCTCATTAGTAGTAGCTCAGACTGGCCTAGATCTTTTCATGTAGTCTGTTTAGCCTTGAACTCACTATGTACCCTAAGCTAGCCTCAGACTCATTATCTTCCTGCCTCAGCATCCCTGCATCCCTGTGCTGTAGATGCAGGTGTCCACCACCACACTCAACCCACATCCTTTATTTTTAAATTATTGAACTCTTTTGCCTTACTGTCTGTGATATAAGGGTCTGTTTCTCTTCTCGGGGTCCTTGTGCCCAGATTCCTCACAGATGCTATGTCTCAGTTTTCTAGTTGATTCTCATCAGCCTCACTCCAGTGTTACTTGGGCTCTTTCTGGGGAACACAATAGGCCTTCAGGGACATATTAAGTTTATTTATGAAGGCCCCCTGTCTGTGGGCAGAAGTTGTACAAGGGCTATTGTTGTTGGAGTTTTTTCCAGTCCCCATCAGGCCCGGACCCTGTAACCTATCCCTTCACTTGTAAGTTACCCAACAAAATAAACCTCCCTTTTAACTATGTGGAGTCGCCTTAATGCTTCTACCAATAGGCTATCGTGACAGATTTCAGTCTCCAAGAAATTGTACTCCCAAGTGACCACTAATGGGTCAATCTGGAGTTGGTTTCTCCTGTCCCCTCCTCCTCATTTCTCATTTACTTCCTGTCCCCAGAAACACAAAGGTATAAGACATTGTATTCAAGTATATACACTTAGACTGTAAGTAGTATATTTAAACCTAAGCTTCCTACTTTATCTCATTGGTTCTTGTGTGTGTGTGTGTGTGTGTGTGTGTGTGTGTGTGTGTGTGTGTGTGTAGGGGTTATGTATGTGTTTGATGAGTGTTCACATATATTTACATGTGAGTGGCTATGAAGCAAGGTGTCATGGTTCATTTTTGTCAACTTGACACAAACTAGAGTTATCTGGGAAGAGAAGCTTCAATTGAGAAAATGCCTCTATCAGATTGGCCAATACACAAGTCTATGGAAGGTATTTTCTTGATTAATGATTGACATGGGAAGGGCCAGCCCGCTAAGGGCAGTATCGCCCCTGGGCAGGTGGTCCTGAGTTGTATGAAAAACCAGGGCTGAGCAAACCAGTAAAGCTACACTCCTTCATGGTTTTGGCTCCAGTTCCTGCCTCTAGACTCCTGCCTTGCTTTCTCTCAATGGATTGTGACCTGGGATATATTAACCAAATCAACCCTTTCTCACCAAGTTGCCCTTGGTCATGGTCTTTATGACAGCAACTGGAAACACACTAACATGGGGTATGCATGCTCGTGTGTGCATGTGTAAGTAGAGGCTAGAGATCAATCTCAGATGTTGCTCTGCTGGGACTGTCCACTTCATTCTCTCATTGACCTGGAACTCATCAAGCAGGCCAGCCTGGCTGACCAGTGAGCCTTGGGACCCTCGTATCTCCTTCTTAGTGCTGGGGTTACAAGCTCATACACCTTCCTGGCCCTTAAAGTGGGTTCTGGAGATTGAACTCAGGCCTTCATGCTTGCAAGGCAAGCACCTTGCTAACTGAGCCATCTCAGTCAAACTTGATTATGGTCAGTTAGTAACGCAAGGACAAAGGTAACACTAACAACTGGCATAAACCAGTCTACACGTGAGCTCCTCTTCCTCCCCTGAGGATTTGTAATTGTGTTATTTTGGGGGGTTATTTGTGATTTACTAGAGATGAATTGATAAAGGAGAGCCAAGAGGGCCCTGAATGTTAAACTTGGGCCTCCTTTTGTAGTTATCCTCAGAGCAGTAGTTTTAGCTTGCTTGTGACATTTTTCTTCCTTTGCAGTTACCTTCTTGATTGTTGTGTTATCGCCTCTGTGTATATATCATCTTAATGTCTAGACATTGAGCTTCAGAAAGGCTGTTCCGTCCTATGCCTCTCGTCCTGCTTTGGTTGGTGGTGGTTTTAATCTTACATTTGTGTGTGTGTGTGTGTGGGGGGGGTACTTTGCACTCTTTTTCCATCTTATTTATTAGGGCAGAGATGATCAAGCAAACCTAGAACCTCCCAGAGTGGCTGGACTTGGTAACCAGCTAGCTCATGGAATTCCTCTTTTTTAACTCCCATGGCTGGAATTATAGGTGAGCCACCTTGTCTACCTTGTATCTGTGTGGGTTCTAGGAATCTGAACTCTAATCCTCATGCAAATTCTTTAACTGCTGAGCAATCTCTTTAGTCCCGTCTTAGAGTATTTTGATGCCTAGTCTAGAGAAGAACTAATTAATATTTGTGAAATTAATGAACATCACATGAATAAAAACGCCATACACGAATGATTTTCAAATATCTTAACTTTTCCTTAATTTTTAATGTAATATTTAAGAACTGTGATCTTTAAATTTCGTGTCTTTTTATTTTTTAGTTCTAATATTTTTATAGGACAAATAAAATATGTATCTAGTATTGTGATTCTAAACTAGTGAAATCTGAATTGAGATGATTCTAACCAAACATTACTTTGCCACACATATAAAATAAAGATGTATATATATATATATATATATATATATATATATATATATGCTTAAAAATCACAGTTGTGAGAAGATGAAGTGGATACAGTGCCCCCTCCACTAACCAAGAAGCTATTGTAGTCAGTACCTGCTGGCTAAGGGAAAAATCAATTTTTTCCAATACATTGTCACTGTGTGTGTCAACACTACTACTCCAGGGTAGACCCCATGCCCAAGAGCAGTTGTCTGTGTGGTTTCTCCTCCTCTTCCCCTTCTCCCTCATCTGCCCCCCTCCTCCTCCCCTTCCTCCCCTTCCCTCTCCTTCTTCCTCCTCCTCTTCCTCTTCCTCCTCTTCTTTTTCTGGACTTTTTGTTTTGAATTGTTTCATTTGGGCTTTTTTTTGGTCTTATTAGTCTTTTGCTTGTTTGTTTTGATTTTCATTTTTTTTTCTTTTTTGAGAGTGAGATGTTGGAGAGAGCATAAAGTTGTGTGACTAGGGAGATGGGAAAGTTCTGGGAGGAGTTGAGAGAGATAGAAAACATAATTAAAATATATGGAAAATATTAAATTAGAAATATCACAATTAGCTATGATATCAATAAAAGTACAGACTTATTTTTGAACATTAAGCAATACACTAATGTTTATTTACTAAGGTGAATTCTCTTAATTTCAGGCAATGGGCACATTTCCTGTTGAGTTTCTGACTTCTGTGATCGTTGTGTTTAAACCTTGAGTTGACTTCTAAGAAATCTTTGGATGGAAATATTCAGAGTCAGCAGACAGGGCTTAAGTCTGAACTGCCACCTCAGTGGGCACCTGTTTGAAGTGTTAGGAGTACAAGGCTGAAGTTTTCTATTCAGAGCATTGACATCATCTTTGGTGATGATCTAAATTCCCCATACCTTTCTTTGTATTTGTGATACTTGTACCTAAACCAAGGCCTTGTGTATGCTGGTCAGTAGGTTACCAGTGAGCTGTAGCTTTCTGAACACCCACATGCCTTTTGATTGATTATAAATATAATTTTCGTATTTATTTCTCACCTCTCATTTATTGTCTTAATGCATTAAACTGAAATGCCATTTTTCCTTTCCTCTCATATTATTTGTGCTAGATATTTTTCTTCCTGTAATTCCTTAGTAACATGTGGACAGTGGTATTACTCTTAGGCTTGGTGAAACTCCTTGAGTTTCTTATTGTTTGAGAATATCATACATGCATATAACTCCCCTCCAATTCTTTCCTCGCCCCCCCCCAGCATTTTTCACTCTAAACTTCATATGCTGATTTTGAAATCCACCAGCTCCACTTAGTACTGCCTGTATGCCCATGGATGTAGGCCCATCTACTAGAGCATAGCTAGTCTATCAGGGCCCATATCCCTGAAGAAAACTGACTTCCCCACCTCCCAGAGTCCATCAGTTGCTAGTACCTCCTCAAGGAAGGCTAGGGTTTTGTGACTCCCTTCCCATCCATGCTGGGATTCGGCCTGGCTTGATCTTGTGCAGGTCATGTGCTTGCTGCTGCGGTCATTGTCAGTTTTTATGTACAGTAGCCCTGCCATGTCTGGAAAACAGTCTCCATGCTGTCATCCGTCATCCCTGGCTCTTACAGTCTTTCCTCCCTATCTTCTATGATGCTCCCTGAGCCTCAAGAGGGGATGTGTCATAGATGTCCCATTTAGAGCTGAGCATTCCATGGTCTCTTGTCCTCTGAAGTCTGAGCAGTTGTGGGTCTCTGTACTAACCAACGTCTCCTGTAGACCGAAGTTTCTCTGATGAGATTGTGACATGCAGAATTCTAAACTTAGGGGCCAGTTTAATGCTGTGCCTATTTAGCAGAGTAGTAGAATTAGGTTCTCCCCTGAGGTCTATGTCCTAATTATCCATGAGTATTGGTTATTAACCTACATTTATTAGACCCTAAAAACAATGGGTAGGGGGTATACACTCAGTGCTCATAATCCATAATAGTTAAATTTGCTCAAGTCACCTCAAATAACTGACTTAGCAATGCTTCTGGGGAAATGCACAGTTAGGTTCCTATGACATCTAGTCACATTTTAATCAGCCAGTAACTGGTCTTAAATATGTTTCCGTTGAGTTTTTGTTTAAAGATGCCTTACTTAATTTACACTCCTGATCCGTTAACATCATGTCTGTATCAACAACACTGTAGCCTAGGTGGGAATGCAGGTGACTTAGGATTTTATCCACGTGATGCCCAAGTGTTTCTGTGCTCGGCAGCACTCGATGCAGATAGCACTCTAGCAGTGTTCTCTAGAGATCCTCAGCACTGGGTTGGGACCATTGCATGTAAGTGCCAACAATACACCATAGGCCACACATCGTGAAAGAATTCCCGTTAATAGTAAGAGGTGCGGAGCATGCCCTGGTTTGACTTTGCAGCTGGAAACATGTGCACAAGCTTCAGGTGCTTTTACTGTTCCTCCTGTACGATCCTGGGGAAGTGTGAAGATTAGTGATTTTGATGTTGCTCACTTCATTTATCATTTCATTTATCCAGCAGGTAGACCAGTCCATAAATGTGGGCTGTGTGAATAATGAGGGCTGACTGAATTGCCACTGAGTGGAAGGTGAAGTTCAGGTGAACCTGAGGTTCAGAAGACATGTACTGAGGACCTCATGTACATCATGGGATGTGGCCTATTGCTCTTGATTGATGCTCCTAATTGTTATTTGGCCTTAAGGATTTTCCTCTATATCTATCTAAAAGTTTGCATTAAGGAGTGTAATTGCTTCCCGTGCCTAAACATGTTCATGATACCTTGGTTCTTTCCTTAGCATGTGTCATTCTTCAAAAAGTCAAGGTTGGTCTTTCAAACTTCCAGGGAGATCTATGGAAAGTAAATTTTGATTTTGAGTCTACTCTTGCCTACCTCTAGGACAAGTTGAAGTTTCCTTTTCTTAAAAAAATAAAAAAATAAAAACCATACTTTACTTTGTGCATATACAATTTACACATTAAATTCAACATGACGGTGACTAATCCTGTCTAGTTCCTGCTGCACCAATGGTCAGTGGAATTAAAAGCGAACCTGACTGTCACATCACTGCCTCAGAGGAGAAAACTACGTGGGGTTCTTTTAGAACGCAAAAACATTTCTGCCGTTGCTGTACCCAGAAGGTTGAATTCACATATCTACCAGGAGAAAGCGTCAGTACTTGTCAAGTGGTGATGATTACCCCCGCTCACAGGTGGCCTGCCTTGCCACAGTGTCCCCACAGTCTTGAAATGATTGCAGGTTCCAAAACGTGTCCATGACAGAGCATGGTTTGCATTAAGAGCCAACAACTTGTTGTGTTCTGAAGAAACCACCTCTGTAAGTTTGTGTGTAGGTGCACAGCACTGTGGCTGGCTGAGGAGAAACTCTGGTTATTCACCTAACAGAGGAGGAATTTGGAGAGATTTGGTAAGACAGTACCTGTCAAAGCATCGGGGCTGATGGCTGCCACACAGCCGTGGCTTACTAAGGTACCAAAACCCTGTGTGACGATATTCAAGTCTACCAAGTTTTCAGGGCAGTCTGTGACATACCTCATCACCTTGTGCTCGGGAAGTAAAATCCTTGCAGCTAAGTGCAATTTATGCCAGACACCTAAAATGACGAGAGAGGAAACACCTGTGTTCAACAGTTTGAATATTTTCACAAATCCAAGTTTATAAATTTACTCTTTGAATTCAATATTATATATATATATATATATATATATATATATATATATATGCATCTCTGCATCACAGTTACAACCCCCAAAATTAGAGATGCTAGCCAGAATGCAGAAATAGCTTCATTTATAGAGTTGACATTGTGAGTACTTGAACACACTGAACATTGGTGATATCATGGGCCAAAAGAAGATCTTTATACACTCTAGCTTTTGGTGGGCAGGGACTCGGTGTCCAAAGCTATGGACACGGAAAATCTTGTGTCTGCTGTGTTGATTTGTAGTAGGTCAAGGACTGTCATGTTGAAAGAAGGATTACAAGGAATTATATTGCTATCCTTTCCTTTAAATTTACTTTCTGGCACATCCCTCCCACCCCCGCCACACACTGGCCCAGGCTGAGTTTCGCAGTGTAGTAGGTTTCCCTAGCAAGCGGCTGCTATCCAACCTTGGACTCATGTAACAGAAAAAACGGGTCAGTTGAATAGATTTTGTGCTGCGGCTTCTTCGAGCGCTTATCTTGTTCCCTGACTGCTTTGTAATTGTTATTGCTTTGAAGACGCCCTTCTTTCTCATCTGTGCGCTCAGATTATACAGGAGACTTTTTCTTGTCTTTTTTTTTCTTTTTGCTATTGAAGTATATTCTTATCAGGATGTTTTTCTTCCATTTCATAAATAATGGTATTATTAGACCCAGGACAAAGCTCTCCCAGCCTGAGCCAAAGGAAACAATGGAGTGAGCATGAGCAGCAGGGGGTGAGCTAGACTCAGCAGCTATCTCCTTTTCCTGGCTAGCCTTTAATCAATGCTTGTATTCTCTTCCAACTTCCTTATCCATCTTTTGTGGGCACTGTTTGTGAGTTTCCTTCCTTTCTTCCTTTTCTCTCTGTGACAGTGGTCTGTTCCTTTAATTTATCAAGGTGTCACATACAACAGGCTGACTGTCTTGAGGGTAGAGACACTGTCCATGTGCCAGAGTGTCTGTTGTTGGCTTTTCTTTCCTTTTGGACTAATGGGGACATTGTTTGCTCTTTTGGCTTTTGGTTCTTGGCTCTGCATTAGTGCCCAACTTTGTCAGAAAGTGTTTGTTTCTGTGTTTGTTTTTCCATATGGATTAGGCTCCTAGCCAAAGTTTAAGTGGTCTGTTCCCTTAATGGAATTCCTCCATGCGGTAAATCTGTCCTTTGCTGTGCCTTCTGACTGTTGGAGGTTTCTTACATATAGCAATCTGCAGAAGCAGATTCCTGTAAGATGTAAGAATTCCTCCAAGGGGCAGGCCCAGGAGGCTTTTGTAATCTGAGATGACAGAAGCAACCTCCAGATCACAGTTTTCCTTACCATTTAGACAGAAGCCCAACTTTCCTTTACCAGTTTAGTTATGGGAGGTGATTCCACATGGAGGGTTGGAATGTGTCTGAGGTGAGAAAACTAGAACAAAATGAAAGGAAATCCCTTCTCAGTCTCCCTGGTGTCCAGTAAAGGAGCAGATTTACAGATCATGAAAATAGTGGGCTCAGGGAATAACGTATTTTGAAGATTTACTTTAATTTTTATTTGTGTGTATGTGTATTTATGTATCCACACATGTGGGCATCTGTGGAGGCCAGAGAAGTGCATCATATCCCCGGTACAGGTTGTTGTGAACCACTGACGTATTCCTCTGGAAAAGAAGTGAGCATTGTTGACTGCCGAGCCAGCTCTCTAGTCCCAGAGTCTAGTTTTATTTGTCATCTGCGTCAGACAGTGGCCATAGGGACCCTTAGTGTATTCATTGTTCATTTCTTCCCCAATACTGTCCCGGTCTATGGTATGTTGTCGTTTTTGTTGGATATGAGGATCCTTCTAACCATGGCTGCTTCGAGAAAAGATAGTGAGTTATTTATAGCACAAGATAGTGAGTTATAAAAGCCAATTAAATTAAATCTCAAAATATTCTTGGTACTAGGTTTCTATCATTGACAGTTTCATACATGTATACAGTGCATTCTGGCTGCTCTCCTCAGCCCTTTCCTGGTGCCTTCCCGTGCCTTCCACTTCTGCTTCTTCCCTACATATCTCTTTACATATTCATGACTTTTGCTCTGTTTGTGTTTCACAGGATTCAACTAAAGGTAGTTTGTATGACCATGGGTTTAGAATGATCCAGAGCCTGGTAGGCTCAGCAGTGGGTACACAGCTGGATACATTGTCTTCCTCTACTAGCAGAATGCATTAGATGTCAGTAGTTTAGCAGTAGATGGTAGCTGTGGATGGGGAAAGTGTGCATGAAGGCCTTTCCGCTTACTGCTGAATGATTGCTGAATAAGTCATTTCCATGGAAGGAATAACTTGGTGTCTGTTTGTATTGTACTTTAGATACGTCTTCTTCCTGACCCAGCCCACCCTTCCTGCTTCAGACAGTTCTAATGAAGCCTAAATTATCCTTTTACTTTTTGCAAATGGGCCAGGTCACAACCCAGCAAAGCGTTAACTGCTATGAGTTTTATGGATCTGTTATTTAGCATGTTGATTGATTATTTCTAGTATTTCTGTATGCTTCTTCAAACATCAATCATTTCTAGAAACAGAATGGATTTGACCCTGAGTGATGAGTCTTGCCTGATCAGTTGTTTACTTTGTAATCACTCATGTTTTTATCATCAAGATATTTATCCTCTTTGCTCCTTTATTTGGTGTGTAAGGTCTCTTTAGATCCCTACTATGGTGTCATTATTTCCTAAGCTTATTTTTAGCTGTCCCATGCTATCCTTCCCTTGGATGTCAGGGATCTCAAAATCTACCTATTATAACAGGTACAAATGGCAGTCCACAGAGTCCACTGAAGGCAAGTACATGAAACATACATTAGCAAGATGCTGCACTGTAAAAACCAACACATTAGCAGATGGGCACCTGCTAGAACTCAAGAATAAACACACTGGTGGAATGATCTATTTCTAATCGACAAAAACGGAGATTATAGCGACTAATGCCCCACTAAAATTACCACAGAAAAGACAACCCTTGTGTAGTTAATTTTAAATAAACAAAGAGAAGGGGGAGATGGAAGGAGGCCCTTCATGGCTCAGCATGAACCAATTTTATAGATGGAGAACTCCTTGGAGCTCCCTTTGGGTCATCGATATTCAAATTGTGAATGACAAATACATAGGTGATTGCTATATGCAGAAGAAATAACAAAAATAAGGGTACATTGAAAAGAAAAATGCAAAGGATAACCAGAGTAAGATTAGAACTGAGTTGAAAGGATTTGAGAGCTTGATCATTATTGTAAATATGTCTCTTCGTCTTTTCTTTACTCTCACTCTTGAGATGAATGTCTGGTTCACTATGTGTTTATGCCACTTATATATGTAAGTCATTATAAGGATGAATACTTGTTCTGGTTCAAATATTAAATGCCCCTCGTTTTCCTTTACGTTTCTTGTCACTATGACAAAATGTCCGGCAAATGCAATTTCAGTGTGGAAGGGTTTACAGCGTAAGGCGGCTGGTCACATTATTATCCACAACCAGGAAGCAGAGAAAGAGGAACACTGGTTCTCAGCTCTCTCTCCCCTTTCCATTTACTGTGGGACTCCAGCACATTGGATGGTGCTGCCAGTTTGATTTACTAAACCTAGAAACTTCCTCAGAGACAAGTCCAGAGGCTTAAGCAGTAGGTGATTCCAGGCTCTGTTACGTTGACAACCAATAGTAAGCATCACATGACCAAAATTGCTTGCATGTAAGGCTTAGTTCCATTGCAACAGCGTTAGTGTACTCTATTGGAAATCTTTATAGTCTGGAAGTGGGGCTTCTGGGGAGTAAATGGACTGTGAGGGCTTGGACCTTGTGGATAGTTTAATCACTTATGAATTCATAGCTTAAGGGGCTTGGGGGAGGGGCTTTACTATAGAAGAAAATCTATAGTAAAGATTTTTTTTTTTTGCTTCCTGGTCACCATCGAGGGGCAGGGCCTCTTCTGCTATACACTCCCACAATGTCCTACTTCATGGTAGGCCTTAAAGCAATGGAGCCAACCATGGGCGGCACAACAACCCTTTCTTCCTCTAAGCTGCTTTATCTCAAGCATTTTGTCAGTGTTGGAAAGCTGTCCCACACACTTCTATCCACCTTATAAGTATCAGTTACTACTATTTATATGCTGTGTAAAATCTCCTATTTAGGAGCTAGAGATGTAGCTCAGTTGGGGCAGTACCAGACTAGCAAGCGCAAAGCCCTGTGTTCAATCCCCAGTGTCACATGTTTATGGGCATGATAATGAACACTTATAATCCTAGCACTCAGGTGACAGAGCATGAGGATCAGAGGTATGAGGTTATGCTTTGATACATAATAAATTTGAGGCTAACCTAGGCAACATAAGACACTGTCTCAAAAAAAATCTCTCATGTAATTATTGGCACAATTCTAGCAGGAAAGAACATTGACTCACAAGGAATATATTAACAAGGAGAGGTACCTGTGTCCTGTTAACCAACCGCCCTCTAATTACAGTGACTTAGGAAATCAGGAGATTCTTTTTTCTTTACTAGGTGTGTGTGTGTGTGTGTGTGTGTGTGTGAGAGAGAGAGAGAGAGAGAGAGAGAGAGAGAGAGAGAGAGAGAGAGAGAGAGAGATGGTTCTGCTATTCTCCATGATGTATATCTAACCCAAATCTAGCCCAGGGCCAAAGTTGACTTCTGGCCTGTAGTTGGAAGTTTTCCTGTGTCCTGGCCAGCCAGTGGTCAGGTCTCTGCCACTCGCGTCCCCCAAGTAAACACATAGAGGCTTATATTAATTATAACTGCTTGGCCATTAGCTCAGGCTTATTACTGACTAGCACTTACACTTAAATTAACCCATAATTCTTATCTATGTTTAGGCACATGGCTTGGTACCTTTTCTCAGTTCTACCTTGTCATCTTGCTTCCTCTGTGTTTGTCTGGAGACTCCTAACTCAGCCTTCTTCTTCCCAGAGTTCTCCTTGTCTGCTTATGCCACCTATACTTCCTGCCTGGCTACTGGACAATCATCATTTTATTTATCAACCGATCGGAGCAACACATTCACAGCATACAGAATGACATTCCACAGTACTGGCCTCCATAAATACATGTGTGTACATGTGTGCACATGCACTCAAACACACATTCATCTACATACAGTGGATATGAAGACACACATGTACATGCACACAATACACACAACAGATATTATAGTATTCTCAAGTATTAATAATGATCCCCTTTGGTGGACATCTGAGTTTCTAAGTACCTGCTATAGGAACTGCCTCTAAGCAGAAGAGTTGAGAAACTAGAGGTCACCTACCTAACCCCTCACCAACCCCAAATACTCCAGAAATAGCATACATGTAGTTACAAGCCATCCTTACTTCAGAAGACCAAATATGTATTTTCCTAATAGAAAGAGAACAAAGATTGTATCTTATTGTACACCAAACGTCACAGCAGACTTGGTAAAAAGGATCTGACAGATTGAGGAGGTAAACACACTTGCCTGGTAAGCACCATTACCTGAGTTCAATCCCCAGGAGCTGTGTGAACAGCTGGTGTGGCAGTATGCAATTATAATCCATCTCTGGCCAGGCAGAGACAGGTGAGTCCCTGGAACCGCTCTGCCTGGCTACTCTAGCCTACTTGGCAAGTTCCAGGCCAATTAGAGACTTTGTCTTAAACAAAACCTGGTAAGGCACTGGAGGGTGACCATGGACTTCTGCTATGCACACACACACACACACACACACACACACACACACACACACAAGCACATGCACACGCACATGCATATATATATGCTTCCCTCACTCTCCTGATCAGGAGTCAATACTCCCTTTGCTGAAAATCTGCTGTACTTTTCTTAGAATTCCTATTAACTGTACCAAAGTCTATATGTGTCCAAGTGGGGTATCTTTTGCCCAAAATGCTTGGGACAAAAGGTATTTCAGACATTGACATACTACAGATTTTTGGAATTCTTCCACAGACTTTACCAGTTAAGAGCCTCTCATCTGAAGCATTATGGGTTCAGAAGGTGATAGGTTTTGATTAGGGAGGTTTACCTTATATTCAGAGAGATGGACCTCATACAAATGAACATAGTTGACCGATTCCCCCCCCCCCCCAACACACATACACACCCTGACATGTGTTGGTTTGCAGGGCTGTCCTAACATGGTGCCTCAGACAAGGGACCTTAAACAACAGAAGTGGATCCGTGCCTTGCAGTCCTACAGCCCTGAAGGCCAAGATCAAGACATTGGCCTGATTAACTCATTCCAAGTGCTTTTGGAATGTGTTCCGTACCTCTTGCAGAGTTCCTGAGGGTTTGTTGGCAATCTCTGTTTTTCAGAGGTTGTGGAAACACCACCCTAGTGCACATACACTTCTTAACATGCCCATTTCCCTGTGAGAGTGAGTGTGTGAGGAAATTACAAAATTTCCCCATTGTATAAGGCCTGCATTCATGCTTGATTAAGATTCATTCTAGAGATTTTATTTTAACACAATCAGTTCAGTAGTCTTTTGTCTCATAATAGGTCAACTCTGAGGTCTTACAGTAAAGACTTCAAGTCAGAATTGTTATTTTGGTTGTAATATTTCAGACCATGACACCAAATATGGACACACTGTGCCTTTTTAGGACAGGATGCTTCGTGTTCGGAGTGGACTTAAGTCTTCACTGAATCAATTGAAGAATGTACCTCCAACCCAGTAGGCACCACAGTCAAACAGTGAATCAGCAGTATTCCCAGTCTTGCCTACACATGACAGTTTTTCTGAGAATTAACTTAGGCTCCTGGCTCACTGTGCCAGAGAAGGGAATTCAGTGTACAGACTCTTGTTACTGTCCATCAGAATTTCAGTCGATGTCCTGAAACCTTTTCATTTCCAAACTCATGAGCCCCCTTGTCCTGAGGCTACACAGATGGTTTGAATCTTTGCATAGACACCATCTCAGGGCCTTCAATCAAAACAGAGGCAGAATGAAATTTCAAGGCCATTGGTAGTTGAAAGCCATGGCGAACTCAATTAGTTGTCACATAAGGGCTGTTTTCATGTGTGAGGAGACAGCATGTGTTTTTCTGAAGAAGCCCCATTCTTATTCAGCTACATACAACCCATCAATCTGCATATTACCAGAACCGAGGGAGGATGACCAAATATCATAGGACACATTTTTATTAACTATATTGGATTTCTTTTGAGTAGAATTTCAATATTAAAAAGAAATAAGATGCAGGAAAGGGTAGGGAATTCCAAGTTGTTGTTTTTTAATATTTGAACGTAAAAACTCTTGTCTACAAACAGCATTTTTCAGAAGTAAACATTAATTCCAGAAATTAATTAATCAGTTCTTCAATGTTTCTTGAAGTATATATCTCAAGGAACGCTATTTGAAGTCATTGACCGGAGTTTGCTCTCTAGGAGAAATTACTACAACAGTTAATACAAGTAGTAATTGTATCTCCAAGTGGGGGTGGGTTGATCTCGTGTGCATTTTGCAGACTCATTGGAAGGAGATGATTGGGATTGCACTCTCCCCCAGAAAGAGGCAGGGAGAGAGGAGGAGACTCTTACTTCAGTTCATTATTGTGTTAATACAGGAGGCCCTTTTCACTTTATCAAACACTTCAGCATGAAAAGCACAAGTTATTCTAGGAAAAGACAATAGCGAAAAGAAAAAAGAGAAGATGCAGATGGACAAATTAAAACGCGACCGTCAAGTGTGCAGGTGGTACCTAGGATGTACGAAATGCTACATGTGCAGGGTTTTTTCTTCTTGTATCCTCACATTGGCACATTTGTCAAGCTTTGAAGCACGGGGTTAACTTACTGGCTGGCCAAGGAGCTTCAGGGAACCTCCTGCCTAAACCCCGTCCCACCCACAGTGCTAGGGTTATAGACAGCTTTTATATGGCTGTTGTGGATATACACTGCAGGGCAAGCACTTTACTCTCGAAGCCTATAGAAACCTACTTGTTGCCATTCTTTGCATGGAACCAGTGACTGATACTGATACTGTGTATGTGTGTGTGTGTGTGTGTGTGTGTGTGTGTGTGTGTGTGTGTGTGTGTGAAGGTAGTAGCTTGTAATACGGTCTTGTGCCTAGAAGACCACTTTTGTTCTGAACTGCAATCGTTCATTCATTGTTGTGGTGTGCTTATGCCTTGCACTTCCAAATCATGTAGTTCTAACCCTCTAGCATCTCACAGCCTATTAGGGAAGAGAAACAGATAAGCAGAGAGTGGTGATATTATAGATGGTCCAGTGGAGGGCTGGGTGAATGAATTAATAAATGGATGTATAGATGTCATTTGCATCTTAGTTTATGGGAATGGAAGGGCAGTCTTGAGAATAAATATATGGCATAAGGATTTGTGTGTGTATGTGTATGCATGTGTATGTGCATGCGCACACATGCACATGGAGGCTAGAGGACAGTCTCAGATGTCATTTCTCAGGCACTATCCACCTTGTCCTTTTATTTTTGAAATGGTCTATCACTGGCTTGCAGCTTGCAGAGTTGGCTTTGCTGGCTGGTGAGTGAGCTCCAGGTATCCACCCATCTCTGTGTCTCCAGGGCTGGGATTTGTAAATGTGTGTGCCCATACTCAGTTTTGTTTAGGTGTAGATCAAACTCAGGTCCTTGTGTACCAAATGAGCTCTCTCCAGCTCCAAAGACAACCAATTGTCTTTGGTTGCTATTAAAAGGCGGTCTACTACATTGTAGATTCCTGTTTTTGTTATTTTTATTTATCTGTGTATTCCAACACAGAAAATTCCTTGGGAGGAAACATCTCTTGATTTGGGAAGAATGGAGGCTGCAACTTTACCAGCAAACACAATGCCATTAAGTTCTTATTTACTCCTGAAATCAGTGTCTTGAAATCAGCTTGTTGAGTTGCCTCGTGTCTGGTGCACAATGATTGTGAGAGTTTTGTAACACACTCTCAACTTACTCCTTTTTCCATATCACAAATGTGCACAGAGTCTCCAAACATTGAATGAAAGAGTGATTTATGGTACTTTAAAGAATTTAGGAAAGTAAGAAATGGAAAAAATAGCTGTAGAGTTTTCTTTGGCCTGTGTTGTGCTTTATAAAATTTTGTTTAAAATCCGTTTTCTCCTTACATAACTGGAGAGGTGTATAATGACATGAAGAACTGTGGAAAGGCTAATTAATTTAGCCCTGACTCAGGGAAAGCCGCCACTGGTCTCCCCATCTGCCCAAGCGACAGGTGCGCCTGCCTCTTGGCATTGTCCTGCCCTCTGCAGCGGGTGACTCCCCAGGATGTCTGTGTGTGGAGATAATGGTCCTTGGACTCCTCGGGAGAGCAAACCTGTTCTCTCTCCACACATACCAGATCGCCACCGGGCTCCTATTCTTGGGGCTTCTCTGTTAGAAACGCGGCTGGCTGATGATGAATTGAACCTTTCCCCCCAAGATTTTAGAGCATAACACCCTGCCTCCAGGCACAGATGAAAACAGTCATTTATCTAATTTCCCTCCAGGCATTTGGCAGCATCTTCATGGGGAAAATTAAGAAGGAGTGTTGATTGAAACAAAGCCCATGACTGAGCATGTGTGCATGTGGGGAACCAGATTTGCATTTTGCTTCTACACTATAGCATACATTGGCACTTGGAATTTGATGATAGTGGTTGTGGTAGTAGTATTAGTGATGGTGGTGGGGTGATGGTGTGTGTGTGTGTGTGTGTGTGTGTGTGTGTGTGTGTGTCTCACAGGTCAACCTCAGGTGTTGTTCCTCAGGTACTGCCCACTTTGGTTTTTGAGAAAGGCTCTCTCACTGATTTGGATTTCTTCAAGTAGACTAGGCTAGCTGAGCAGTAAGGCCCAGGTATTCACCTGACTCCATATCCCCAGTACAAGTTTTGCAAATGCATACCACCATATGTAACTCTTTACGTGAGTTCTTGGATAAAGCTTAGGTTCTCATGCTTACTTAGCAAGCACTTTACCAACTAAGCCATTCCCCCCTTAGTGTCTTCTTGGTAAAAATCCATTAAGTCCTTTTGTTTGGCTCCTGTTTAATTGGTCTCCAGTGCATGGCATCCTTGGAGATGCCCCCTATTTCCCACATTATTTGAGAGGCAGTGTTCACATGAGTGGTGGGTATGAAAATACTGGTGCTAATGAGTTTGATTTTACCTAAATATATATTCATTGGTATTTTATGTTTTAGACAAAATGGCATTTAAATGGCTGAAAAGAAGAGGTGTGGGGATATTTTTCCAGCCTCTGTGAACATCTTATATGTTGCCTTGCATACACAAGGACCTTCAGTTTCTAGAAGCTATCAGAAAAACCCAGGTGTGGTACTGTGTGCTTGTAGTCACAAGTCCTAGTGGGCCGATTCAGTGGTGGTCAGCCAGCCTGACCTACTCAGTAAGTCCTTGGAGTCAGTGAGAGACCGTCTCAAAAAATAAGGTACCACTATTGTACCATTAGGATAACTTGCTGGATGAGTCATTGCTGAATTTTGTAGGCTTTACAGCTGCAACAGACTAGTGATTACTCCCCCCCCCCCCCCCCCCGGGCAGCTTGCAGCACTTCTTAGGATACTATGAGAACTAGTCTTCAAAGAGGAGGCTTCCAAGTCAGTTCCAGCTCAATTCCTCAAATTCCTCAGTCTGAAGAAAGTGTTGTCTTCAACAATAGAATTCTTACCTTTGCGTTAGGAGAGGCAATCTAGGGCTATAGGAATAGCCTGTATTGTTTGGGGGAATATCTCAGATCCTTCTAGTGTGTACGGCACAGGGAGAGTTGGTGGGGAGAAAGGGATGGAAATACTGTAAATAGAGTGCTCATGGATGAAATTCTGAAACAATTTTTAATTAAAAAGAAAAATAGAAGAATAAGGTATATGGTATCTTGAGGCATGGCATCTAAGGTTGACCTCTGATTTCCAAATGTTCAAGCACACACACACTCAAATACTGAAGAACACAAAGCACAGATGCACATATAAGGCTTAAATTTGATTTTAAATAAATGTATATTGCTGATTTATGAACTTGGTAAAAAAAATAATGGTCATACTTAAGCTTTTGATTAGTGGGAGGCAAGGCATTTGTCCTGTCTGCTCAAGCATCCCATGTTGACTCATGGGCATCTCTGTGAGTTAGCAGTATTCAGGCAGCCTCAGGGCTCTTTGCCTTTTCTGAGCATATATGAGGCTAACTCCTTATGTAGCAATGCTGTGACCATGTGTGCCTTTTGTTCTTATTCTCTCACAGAAGTAGCTTGCCAGAGGCTGACCCCTGTGATATCATAGCATCACAGAACCAAAGATGGGAGGCCAGGACTCTTGTTTTTATTAGCCAAGTGTGAATGCTGTTTGCTAAAAGATTAAAAAAAAAGAACGGTGCCACTCATTTTATTTTATTTTTTTTTTAATCTCTAATTATTGGTGCTAGAGAGGTGGTTTAGTGGTTAAAAACTTGTACTGTTCTTGCAGAGAGCCTGAATTCAGTTCCCAGCACTTCTGCTGGGTGACTCACAATAACCTGTTACTCCAGCTTTAGGGGATCTGACACCCTCTGGCTTATGTCAGCATCCACATGCACATGTACACACCCACAAACAGACATACAGATAAAAATAAACCTTAAAAAAATCTCTTCTTCTTATATCTAATAATGATATGCATATATTACTTATAATAGAATTATAATTTTTCTTTATTGATTTTTGAGACAGAGTCTCAGTATCCCCAACTGGCCATGTATCCCAAAGATGACCTTTAATTATTGACCCTTCTGTCTTTACCTCCGAAGTGTTGGTATTGCAGATGTGCCCCACCCTGTTTGTTGTATGTGGTGGCTCTGTGGACGAAACCCAGGGCCTTGTCCAAGTAGGGTGTGCACTCTGTTGTCTGAGCCACACCCCGTACCCCTTACCGTTCACTTACAGCTATGTGCAACATAGCTTTCTAGTTGCACATGCTGATGTACTCTGGCATGCTCCTTCTGGTTGCATGCCCCATACATGCTGAATTTAGACCGGTCTTGTGTGTGTTTCCCAATACTGTAACTAATACCAGGCCTACAGTATACTATTAGTGTCTGCTGAGTGAGCTAGAATTTTAACTTGTCATTAGATTATGTAGTTTCTGTTGCAAGACTATGCTAGGTAAATGAAAGATGCACCTTGTCTTAGTTTCATTTCTGTTGCTGTGCAAAAATACCTGACAACAACCCATTTAGGGAGAAGGCTGTCTATTAGGCTTACGAGTCCAGATTTTCTTCCATCCTCGCAGAGAAGTCACCATGGCAGGATCTCAAGGGAGAGAGTCCTATCACATATGCAGTCAGAATCAGAGGAAAACATGCCTGCATACCCACTTGCTTCTACTCAGCTCAAGTTTTCCACTCTTGCACAGTTCATGAGCCATTGCCTAGGGAATGGTTTCACTCACTGTAGGCTGGGTCTTCCTATATCATTAACTTAAAACAATCCCCCACATACATGACTACAGACCAAACCCACTTATAGAGACAGTCCCTTATTGAGATTCTTCCTAGGTGTTTCTAGGTTGTGCCAAGTTAGCCATCAGGGGTATATATGTTAGGTTCCACACACATTGCGAAGTTTTAAATACCTTGGGATATAGAAACTGAAACTGAAACCCCAAACTAGCATGAATCTGTATGTGCAGGGGAGAATATTGCTGGACATTTTTAACACCACAGTATCTTTGCCACAGTAAAAGAGATTGGCTTTGGATCTGCAAGGTCCTCAATATTTTTAAATTTTATTCTTTAAAACATATACAAGCACACATGGCTATTACCTTTTTTATTTTTCTGGAAAAGTGAAATAGAGTTCATACATATTATCTGATATTTCCATCAAAGCACAGAGTCTGTAACACATTGCAACATAGTAACATTGTAATACCAAATCTGTAATGGCTTGCTTGATGTAAGATGTTACAGTCCATTTGGCTACATCCCCTGTTCTGTGCATCCACAGTATGGAGCTGTTTGAAAGGACATAGAAGTAAGTAGAAGCCTTAGCTCACACCTTTCTTAGAGCTTTTGCTGCTTTGCCTCCAGGGCACCTCCATGGGGCACCATCTGCCCAGGGAACAGCAGAAGGTAAGACAGATTCCATTCTTCCTGCTTGGTATGTGTAGGAGTCATGGGTCCCTTTTAGAGAAGCTAATGAGCATCGAATTGTTTCTAGAAAATTCTGTGATCAGTTCTGGTGCACCAGAAGGCCCTGTAAAAACCCAGTCCATGTTCTTCACTCATCACACACTGAACACAGCCCCCATAGCTGGATGGCTTCTCTTTGGGAAGTGTTTTTATAAACACTGAAGCCGTGTAGGTATTATCAGGATTTTACAAATGTCAGTGATTTTGTTGGGGCACATTCTTGCCTGAGCTTTCTTGCAGATTGGTCAGTGGTACTCTGAAGATCCACAGTTCACATTAAAAGAGAGTTCATCCTCTTTATCTTGGGTTGGGACCAGAGGAAGATGTTGGGTGCCCTTATCTTATCACTGTCCTCTTTATTCTCTTGACACAGGGTCTCTCACTGAACTTAGAGCTAGGCTGGTGGCCAGCTGGCCCCACCGATCCTCTTATCTCTGTCCCCCAAAGCACTGGGACAACATGCACATATGTGGCCATGCCTGACTTTTTACATGGGTGTTAGAGATTGGAATCCAGGTGCCCATGGTTGCAGTGCAAGCACTCTTAACCACTGAACCAGCTCCCCAGGGGTTGTGTTGAAGGAGTTTAACAACCTGAAACTCATTCTCCATTTGGATATAAAATGGGATAAAGAGAGAGGATCTATTTCTTCCTGGGAGTTAAACATTCTGTTCCGTTGAATTGAAAGTGAAGTGAGTGCTGTGTCTGATATGCTGTGGTTTTGATACTGTGCTTTGTCCCTGTTCTGGAGCTAAGGATCCGTGGCTTTTGATCACATATCCCCAGGCATGGGTATTGTAATCATAAACACAGTACCCGCTTCATAATGAGCTCCCAACTTTGCAGCCAAACAAAATGGGGATGCGTCGTCATGAAATCGCAGTTGTCTGTTGTCAGCAGGAGCACTAAACCCTTCAGATGGGAGCGCGAATGTACATTTGCTGTGGGAGGCTTGAAAGGCAAGCGTTCTTTGTTTGCTTATTTATTTATTTCTTTACACAAAACTGTAAGAACCTTCAATTAGCATGAAAAAGAAGCTGGTTTCCAACTTCACAGCCGTTTTGGAACTACAGGTTGGAAGGCATGGTGTGCCAGGATGTCGAGGGCACACTAGACTCTTGGTGAAAGCGACTGAGCTGGTTGTGACATCTTGATTGAGTGCATTACCCGATCCCACAAGCGCGTTCATGTGTAGGAAAGTGAAGGCTGTGCCGCAGATACTCACACCTCTTCCACAGCTTCATCGCTTCCTTTGTATTAGTAGTGACAATTTTTATTTTCGTGGATAGATCGGGGTTTAGTGTTCCTGTGGCACTCATCTTTTGGTGCTTCTTCTAATCTTTCATTAAACTCTAAATTAATATATTCATTAATTAAAATACCACCATCCATGACTGAATCTGAATTCTCACATTGCCTGCCTGGAATAACGCTCCCTTTTTCCTGGATTTGATATTTGCCTATGTATTGTGTCTTAATCTAATTCTGAGCAAGGTTTGCTTTAACATATACATGCTTCTCGGTACTTGCAAACATATAGGTTATTTTGATGCAACACTTCTTCTCTTATGTTCTTATTTACATGTGGTACCTGCACATGTGTGTGCCAGGCCAGGAGAGGATGTCCTTTCCCTGTTCTATCATTCTCTGCCTTAATCCCTTGAAATAGGGTCTGTCATTCAACCTGGATCTCGGACGTCAGTCAGCAAGCCCCATGGAACTTCCTGTCTCTTCCTCCTGTGGAGCTGGAATTACAGACATATGTGTATCAATGCTAGAGATTTGAACTTAGGGCCTTGTGCTTGCCCAGCAAGTGCCTTACCCCCTGAGCCATTTCTCCAGTCCGGCAACATTGGCTCTTTCTGTGGGGACTTCATTCTGGATTAGATTCCTGGTAGCTGTTGTTCAGAGGCTTCTTCTTTTCCCAGTAACATTTTTTATTAATTCTTCGAGTGTTTCATATGTGTATTCAATGTAGTTGATCATATTCAGTCCCCAGTTCCTCCCCTGACTGTCCCAGGTCCACCCCTCTGCACCAGCTCCTGGCTCCCTGGTTTGAGTCCTTGTTCAGATGAGCGCAGCTCTCAGCCTTCACCAGAGAAGTCTCTTAGTGCAGTATGTGGTGGTCTGTGCAGAAATTCAAACTGGTCAAACCACAGAGAAGAAGAATCAGTGGGGTACCGAGCCCACTGGGGCTGGAGAGATGGCTCAGAGTTTAAGAACACTGGCTGTTCTTCCAGAGGTCCTGAGTTCAATTCCCAGCACCCACACGGTGGCCCACAACCATCTGTAATGAGATCTGGCTCCCTCTTCTGGCCTGCAGGGATACATACAAACAGAACACTGTATACATAATAAATAAATAAATAAATAAATAAATAAATAAATAAATAAATAAATAAATCTTTATGAATCAGTGGGGTACCAAGCCACAGTGGGACATCTGTATCTGTCACACACACATACACACACACACACACACACACACCACATACCACACACCACACGTGCACACAAACACACACCATGTGTGCACACAGACATGTGCACACACATTTGAGGCTCAGGGATCATTGTAGAAGAGGGGAAAAATTGTAATAGTCAGAGGCCAGGGTCCAGGGAGGAACAGGGCAAAATAAGGTTTTTTTGGACATGACCAGACTGCTGGACTCCTGAACTCACAGCAGCTGTGGTTGTCTGTCGGAGAAGTGTACACAATTGATAAAAACCAGCTACCATCCCAGCATGCTGGAGGGAGGGTGTTCTGTAGAGCCTTGACCGTTGATGGCTTCTGGGGCACATAGCACTACACCCAACTTTTCATGTAAGTTGGGGTTCCAATTCAGGTCCTCATGCTTGCCTGGCATGCGCTTTATTGACTGGGTCCCTCCTTAGCCTGGAAAGTTGGCTTCAGTTCCTTTGTTTCGGGTGGCCAGGTATGTCACAGCCATTGGAGGTAAGACATCTGTCACCAACCTAGGGATGGAGCTGCCCCCCTCCCCTGCATTCACTCACTAGCAGGGGAGGGATTTCAGGGGAAATTATCGCCGAAACTGAGGCTTGGGGCTGGCTAGGAGCTGCTCCTTACCTCGATGGCACCTGTTCACTGTTTAAAAAACCGAAAAGCTGTTCAAAATGCATGTGTTATCACAAGCATTCTTCACATTTCAGTGGGTATTCTCTGTACTGGAAGTGTAATTAGTTATGATGGATATGAAATGAGTTGCATTATGAAGTACGACTACTAAACCCAATTTAGCAGGTCTTTATTTATTGTGTACACACATCTACATGGAGGTCAGAAGCTGGCTTTCAGGATTGGGTTCTCTCTTTCCACCATGGGTCCCACAGATCTCAGATGGATCTCAGGTCTTTGGACTTTCCCAGCAAACCCCTTTGCCTTCTCAGCAAACTTACTGATTCATGATCTGATTTTTAAATCTATAGTTGAAAATTTTTCCTAGGCCTTGAAAAAATGCAGAGTTTTAAATTTAGACTTTGATCTAAGGAAACCCAACACTTGATCCCATCACATCCCAGCTCAGAGCTCAGTTGTTCCCTCAGCCTCTGGGACCCTGAGTTTCCTCCTCTATGCAATGAGGAGCTAACAAGTTCCTAGAATGGGAAAAATGTTCAGTGTAGTTCATTTTACACAGCAAGCTTGCAAATGATTTTCTTATTTACTCAGGAATGGTGTAGAGTTAGGGTTTGTTTGCTTTTTAAAATTCAGCTTGATTATAGAGGGAAAAGAGCAAACAATTAAAAATATATAAGCAAAATCAATACTGAGGTACTAAGGAAATACTCCCAGAAATGTAAGTGACAAAGGATATATGCAAATGAGGCTAATGGAACACTGCTTAACCTAGCATTCAGTATTTATTCCTCCATTATGAACTCTAAAACAAAAGAGTCCATGTTGTGATGCCGGATAGAGACGATGCCCTAGTGACCAGTCACTTTAAATATTTAATATCAAATATGGTTGAGAGAAGGAGGTAAGTAGAGGATGGGGCAGTTCTGGAGATTTCCACAGAGTGTTCCCAGCCACGTGGTGGTATCCCAGCCCTGGGAATAGTCACCTAATCACATGTTTCTGTCTCTCCAGGGAGAAGTTGGCTGTGGCCAGGCTGCAGAGAGAAGTTGCCCAAAGGACAAACCAAGGGGCCATGGTGAGTCTTGGCTCGGCTCCCTTCCTGGGAGTCTCCTGTCCTGGGAGCTCTGGCTTCAAAACCATTCGGTCCCAGCAAAGTGTGTCGAAGCCAAATATTTGCTTGTAGCCAATCCATGATTGTGCCTTTGGGAAATGATGTGTTTATTTCCATTTAGCTAGCTTTACCACGGAAGGTGAGAGAGACACAGACAGACAGACACGGACAGATGGGCAGACCCTGAGACCAGATTTGAAATAACACTCTAATGTTCAAAGGGTGGAAGGCTGGGTTTTAAGAATCTTGATTGGGTGGCCAGGCTTCCATCTGTCAGTGCCAAGTCTGTAAATGTACAAATTTAGATTTTTAGATAAGGACAATTCAATATAATTCAACCCTGTCAGTTATTCGAAGGTAAACAAAACAAATTACAGAAAGAACCCTGGGGTGTTTCCTAATGTAATTGCCTTTTTATTTTCTCCCTTCCCAATATCTACAGGGTATTTCACCCTGTACATTCTAGCTTGACTTCTTAGGAAAACTGATGTTTCCTTGTGCTTCTGAATGCTACAAAAGAATCAATACAGCTTTTTTTTTTTTTTTTGGTCCACCTGAACTTCATTTCATAGACCATTGTCTTTGCCAAAGTATCTGCTGGGGTGCTACTGTAACATCTGAGGTGACCCTCTGGGTACCCCGGGAGCCTGTGTGTGTGTGAATTAACTGCTGTTGCTGTCTCGGAGAAGGAAATGTAACACCAGGCTTATTTTGCTCCTCTTCTGACAAGACTGGGTCAGGTGTGTGAATTTTCAGCAGAAGAATCTGTTCTCTATGAAAAGGCATCTTTGTTTGCAGCCCCCGGAAGGTTGCTTCCATTTGATTCCATGAGAGCTAAGTGACAGTTCATCTAACAAAAAGAGGAAGGAGTTTGTGGAAGTCGCTGGTCCTGATGGGCAGTGCAATGGGCTTGACCTACAGGCTAGATACTGAATGTGTCTGAAGGGCACCGGGGACCGGAAATGTGCTAGCATACTTTGCAAAGGCAAATCACATGGTTTGTTGTGGTAGGAGGCAGAATACAGAGAGAATCTGCAGATGTTCAAAGAATTTGAGGCAGCCATACAGAAGCATCTTTGAGAAATGACAAGAAAACAAGTTGGAAGAACATCAAGGTCGGAGTGTTGAGTTACACCTTCTCTACTGTTCTGCTCCCTACATTGTAGACAGCTCTGGAGGGCAGAGAACAAGCCTGCTGTCATTCCTCAGGGGACTTTCACCTTGTGTTTGGAGACAGGGTCTCTCACTGGCCTGCAGCTCACCAAGTAGGCTGGGCTTGCTGGCCAGGAAGCTCCAGGGATCTACCTGTCCTAACCTCCCAAGCACTGGGGTTATAAACACACCCCAGCTTGTCTGGTTTTATAGATAGTTTCTAGGGTAAAACTCAGGTCCTCATGGTTGCGTAGCAAGCACTAACCATGTGAGCTTCCTCCCTAGTCCAAGAGATTTTTTTTCTTTTTGTAATAAAGATTTCATTTTGGAATACCATTAGATCGACACAGACATCACACACCTGCAGCCTTTCATCTAGTTCCCCCTAATATCAACATTAGGTCTGACTGTGGTATAATCACCATTACAGAGAGAGCAATGTTGGATTACTGTTAATTAAATTCCAGACTGTATTAAGATTTTACCATGACCCATCTGTGATCTACAGTCTAAAGCGGGACTCTGAACTTCATGTAGAAAGGTTCCCTGTTAGTAGCAGGGATGAACACACGTGTGCAATGTGAACCATACCTATATATGGAATATGAACCACAGCTTAGGGGTAAGGCTGGTCTGGATTCACATCACACTAGCTGTCCTTGACTGTACCCAAGGTAACGAGTTTGGGGAGACTCCCTTTCAGTATCTGGAATATTTTATATTTGTTTCCCTAGCTGTTTGGGGAAGTACTTTTTACCATTGGTTTACAGTTCCCTTCAGTGACTCTTCCCAATTTGTCTTCCTTCTGAGAGATGATTTAACCTGTGCTTTATTCTGCTGGCTCAGTGTATCCTCTCTTTGGGTCTTCAGTGAACCTCAAGTTTTGTTAATGCATAAAGAAGAACCACCTGAACAGTATAAAGACATCGCTCGAATTGTCTTATAGAACCATTCAGGTTTTAATATGTAGCATATTATGAATGTTAATATGTTAAATATAATATATATTATATACAGGTTATAATATATGATGCACACATATATATATATATAATTATATACACATTTATATGAAAGTAGCTAACAATTTGGTATATGTACATACATACACACATGCATACCTATGAGATATGTGTTAGCTAAATTCCCAACACCATTCACTAGACAGTAAACCAAGTATAACCTTTATTAACTTCCAAATGCTCCCATTAAACCTGGTCATGGATGGGATTACTTGTACTTTGCCACCGAAAGCCCTGTAAAGGTCATTCCATACATAAGAAATGAGAGGAATAACGGCATTTGCTTCTAAAAAGATGTATTTATCTTATTTTATGTGTGTGAGTCTTTCACCTGTAATGCAGGTATGTATCTATGTAATATGAAAGGACCTCCAAGTTGGCCCAAGATATTCCAGGACCAAGTTCTCAGCATGAAGGAGAGTTGCCCCAGAGGGACAAAGGGACAGGGAAAAACAGACAAAGACAAGAGACAGAGGATGAGGGAGATTGCTGGACTTCAATGCTTTGGCAGCTGGACCTTGATAGTCAGCCTCAGGGGGAGGAAGTGGCCAGACAGGGAATAGACCTTGGTGGCTAGCTTCAGGAAAGTAATCTCATGGTTTAGCAAGGCAGAGGGAGTGGAGGGGAGGGGTCAGGCAAACACTGCTGGTGCCATGTTTGCCGTGCTTGGGCCTGCTAGAGCCCCTTCATAATGGACGTGCATGTGGACCACATACATGCCTGGTGACTGTGAAGATCTGCAAAGGGGGCTTGGATCAGTGCAACTGGAGTTGTGGATGGTTATGAGCCACCACTAGGATGCTGGGAACTGAATCCTACTTATGATTATGATTATTAATATTGCTACAATTATTATTATTCTATTACTGTTATTACAGTGCAAGAGTAGTAAGTGTTTTTAACCACTGAGCCATCTTTCCGGCCATGGAAACTCACCCTACAAGAGTATCCTTGCATATGGGAGAAGAGGAGCAGTTACTCACTGCTGGGGAGATGTCAGTCGGTGCAGCCACTGTCACAGTCAGTGTGGAAGATCCTCAAGGGACTAACACTACACCTGCCCAGCTACCCCACCCTGGGGTATCCAAAGCACTCTTAAGTCGGCACACTACACTCATATCAGCACATCAGGCTTATTGCTGCACTATTCACAATCGTGAGGAAATGGAACCAGTCTAGACCGACCATTAGCAGAAGAACAGATAAAGACAATGTGCTCCACATACATCATGTTCTTTTAGCTGTGATGAAAAATGAAATCATGACATTTGCAGGAAAACTGATAAAACTGGCAATCATAATCCAGACTCAGAGACGAATACCATTCCTTTTTAAATGCAGAACCTAAGTTTAAAGTTATGTGTATATAGTGTTGGTTTGTATCTGTGTATGTATGTCATGAAACTGGAAAGGAAGGGGGTCATGAGGTGGAAAGAAGAGAGCTTATAGTACAGGTAAATGAAATACATGTGATAAGGAAATAGAAGGGAGTACAGTGTCAGGAAGAAAGGGAGGGAGCCAGCCAGAGTGGGGAGCAGGCGGCGGCAGTGGCGGCGGTGGCGGCGGCGGTGGGTAGAGGGTGTGTAGGGAAAGGGAATGCATAAAAGAAAATGACCCAGTATGAAAATGCTGAAGTTCTACCACTTTTTCCAAGTCTGTGATGAAGGATTCATAAAGCATTTATAAAGACAATTAGGGGACTAGAGTAATAGCTCGTTTGTTAAAGTGCTTGCCATCCAAGCCTAAGGACCTGAGTTCGATTCCCAGAACCCATATAAAGTGCTGGACCTGCTGTTCATGGCCATAATAGAAACTCTGAGGAGGTGGAGACAGGAGAATCACACTGACAAGCCGTTCTTACCTGCCCAGTGAGAGACCCTGCCTCAAAAACCAAGGCAGCAAGTGTGATGACCGAGTTTATCCTCAGAACCCACATGGTGTAAGCAGATCATAGACTCCTCCAAGTTGCCCTCTGACCTCCAGCATTTACTGTAGCACACTCAGTATCAATAATTGTAGTCATGGAGAGATCTGTGGATTGATCTCCAGCCAACACTCCCAACGCTTGGTCTTCTGTAGTGTAGCCGTGGTAGTGAATGGGGCAGTAGCTCCTTGTGATTTGACTTGTATTTCCTTAATGATGAGGATCTGCCCACTTACGGTCTACTTGTTACCCACTCACACGTCTGATCGATTGCTTTACCCGTTTGAAGGATTGACAGCTGCTTTTCCTCTTTGTACAATTGCATAGGTTGTTTGTATTTTTTTTTTTTCAGTCCAAGTCTCATCACAATATGAGTGACCAATTTCCATTCCCCACCTTTTCATTTGCCCACTCCCTGTAAAGAATGGTACCTGTGGATGACTGGGAACATTTTAATGAGTTTTTAAATTTACCATCACGAGTTTCTGTATTGGAAGACCTTTTGCCTACTTTATGTTTATAAACACTACTTTGTGTTTTCCTCTGCATGGAAAAGGATGTGCTTAGGTCAGTGAGCGTTCAACGCTCACACATGCAATAGTTCAAAAAATGAACTTCCTTTGAGTTTTCATGCCCAAGTTTACTGAAAATCATTTCCCTCTACACGTACAAGTCTGTACCTGACTGTGACTTTTAAAATTCATTTTAAAAGTATCTATTTTATTTTTATTTGTAGGTGCATGTGTAGTGTGTGTGTGTGTGTGTGTGTGTGTGTGTGTGTGTGTGTGTGTGTGTGTGTGTGCGCGCGCGCGCGTGACTCCCCGGGGCTGAGTTACAGGTGGTTATGAGTCACTAGGTCCAAGAGCTCTTGATGGCTGAGCCGTCTTTCCAGCCCTCACTTTGAATTTTGTTCCTTCCATCTATTTCTTTCTCCCTGGAGAATACTGGACTACTTGATTTCTGTAACTGCATAGTAAGGTTTAAAATCAGGTAGTGGAGGTCTTGTGACTGTTGTTTCCTTGATGTTTCTACAATTTCCAGTCCCTTTATTTCCTACATAGTCGTGGAGTCAGCTGGCCAGTTTCCTAAAGAAATGCCCCCATGGCTTGCTAATCATAGCATTGAGTCTTTAGAGCAGTGGTTCTCAACCTTCCTAATGCTGTGCCCCTTTAATACAGTTCCTCATGTTGTGGTGACCCCCAACCATAAAATTTTCATTGCTACTTCATAAATGTGATTTTGCTACTGTTATGAATCATAATGTAAATATCTGTTTTCTGATGGTCCTAGGTAACCCCTATGAGAGGGTCATTTGACCTCCCACAGGGGTCAAGACCCACAGGTTGAGAACCACTGCTTTAGATGATGGTTGGCAGAAGCAACATCCACCTTAGGTATTGAGTCTTTCAGTATTTTAGGCATTAGCTCACAAGGTTCTAAAGAAAAAACATGAGGTTTTTTGGAGGTTTGTTTTTTTAGGCTGGCAGTTAACCCCACTAAGTGTGGGCTGCAGGTTCTGATCCTACATGTGACCACAGTCCTCTTTTGAGTTCACTTTCCATGATGTCCACAGGTCTATGGACTTGGATGTGCCTGGGCACAGGCGAGGGTAGGACTTTGGCTCAGGTCTTAGTATCTCTGTCCTCAGAGTCCTTGGATGCCCTTGGATGAAACCTGAGCCCTAATGTTCAGAGGCAAGCATGGAAGTCCCCAGCAGCATCATAGGGATGCTCTCTGGCTCTTCCTGGCATACTTTTATCCTCCCCTGGAGCCTCCCTCCTTTCCTAGTTCTCATTACAGAATCCAGAACTTTCATTCCCTTGTCTTCTGAGGCTTGGTAAGCAGAAGACAGAGAGGGTGGGGAACAGCAGGAGTTGATTCCTCTCTCACTGGAAGGAAAGTGAGTCTCTGCCAAGAACACTGTTTTCAATTAGATGAAAATGCATTTGTTTTGAGCTGCAACATCATATTTGCTGACCCTGCCCTTTGTTACTCAATGGGGTGTAAATGGAGCAATACAGCCCTCAATGAGTGATCCAGTTCAAGTCCAGGGTAACTGTTTTCTGACTATTTCAGTCAGAGTTAATGCTGGTGCCTGTTTCATTGGTTTGGGAGGCAGTGTTGTGCCACACATTTTTTTTTCCCTGGGAAGACACAAGAGAACACAACACACACACACACACACACACACACACACACACACACACACACACACACACACCTACTCACCCCAGATAAGGAGCCCACAGCATTCCAAAGTATGGATATCACCAAAACTGAATTTGGTGAACTAATGAGCATTATGGGGTGACTTACAGGAATATGGGTGTGTGGGGGGGCGGGGGAGGAGTACTACAAGAGTATAGGTGATTCAAAGACAGCTGCATCGCCAAAGCTTACCTCCAGCAGCCGTGACAGCTCACGAAAGCTGGGAACCTAGAACACATTGGACAGCCTGCAGGCAGCTCAGCAGGATGGAGAGAGTGCTTTCTGCGGGAATCAGTTGGCCTAAGAGCCTCCCAGGCAGCTTGGCTGGTCTCAGAGGCTTCTTTGCAGCCTGGATTGTCTGAGAATGACTCTGAGCATCTTGATTGTTTACCCTTGGAGAGAAGGGCCCAGTGAGTCGGATCAGTTTCAGGAACTTCCTGAAGCTATTTTGAGTTGCTTACTTTCATCTTAAGGAACTCTCCTGAGGGATGGATCAATCTGGGAGGAAACTGCTACAGAACAGGCAGAGGCAGTTCATTGACATTTTTTTACCTGAGTGCATACTTGGAACACAGTTTTTTTTTTTTTTTTTTTTTTTTTTTTTTGTGTGTGTGTGCACATGTGTGTGTGCATATACACCCATACATAAATATTATAGATGTGTGCATGGGTGGTTGTATATGTATGTTAATTCAGGATACTTATTTGAAAGCAACGAATATACTGATAGATTGTCCTTAGCAACTATAACCACAAATTTGGTTTATAAGCAGCATATCCTCAATGTGCTCAATTTTCTACAAAAGTATTGGTGTGTTAAGGAAACCACCCTTTTAAAGATAATTAGCAATTTGATTGGAAATTTCCTTTTTTCACCAAAGACTGGAATGCATCCAAATGTGTTTTCTGTGTCTCTGATTGTTATCTTTCTTCTAATTCCCTATGTCAGGTGTTAATGAATGCCTTCCTACTTCTGTTGGATCAAGGTGGTATATGATAACTCTTTCCCCATATTCCTACTTTTAACCCACCTCTACTGTTGATGTTTACAGTCAGCTTTTTGTAGGCAGCATATACCTGGATCATGTTTTTTTAATCTGCTCTACAACTCAGTGTGTGTGTATGTGTGTGTGTGTGTGTGTGTGTGTGTGTGTGTGTGTGTGTGTGTGTGTGTGTATCGGGGGGGGGTGCTTTGTTTTTAAGATTTATTTATTTTTATTTTTTTAATTTACTTATTTTTATTTATGTATGTGTGTTTTTATCTCTGTGTGTAGGTGTAGGAGTCTTCTGAGGCTAGATGAGGGTATTAGATCCCCTGGAACTGGAGTTATAGGCATTTGTGAGTCACCAATGTGGGTACGGTGACCCAAGCCCAGGTCCTCAGTGAGAGCAGCAAGCTCTTTCTAATCACTGACCCATCTCGCCAGCCCCCAATCTGAGTTTTCAGTTGGTGTTTGTAGGTTTTTTACTCTCAGCTGAGCTACTGATATGTCATAGCTTATGTCTCATTTTTTCTATGTTTTCATGTCACCATTTTCCTTGACTACTATCCTGTGGGTGTTGAAACACTTTTCAGGATTACTTTTGATTTATTTATAGCATTCTTTGAGTGTATTTGTCTGGATGTCTTTTCTAGTGTTTCTCAAAGTATAGCTTCACACGCGTAGCTCATTGCTGCTCAGCTAAGGTGTACTAGAGAAACTTTATTCTTAGGTCTCTCCCTTTACTTCCCCCATTCATAATGTAAATGTCTTGATTATCCTCCACACATACTTAGAAACATATCACCTGGTGGTGTTATTTTTGCTTCAACTGTCAAACAATTTTGAAAACATGAGGAAGGCTTCCTGCATTTATTCAAGCTTTTCCTTTCTCACTGGTGTTCCAGGATTCTTTCTTCTAGGGGAGGGGTGTCTGTGTAAATAAGCATCCTAGAGATTGAACCCAGGTTATCAACCTTGGCAGCAAGCTCCTTTACCCACTGAGCTATTTTGCTGACTATTTCTAAAAGTTTTATCGTTTCAAGGCTTTTTAGGCATTTAGTATATTTTGTATTGATTAATTTTTAAATTTCATCTATCTATCTATCATCTATCTATCATTTGTGTGTGTGTGTGTGTGTGTGTGTGTGTGTGTGTGTGTGTATGTGTATGTGTATTTGCAGCACATGTGTATGCCACAGAATGCATGTGGAAGTCAGAGTACAGTTGTATGGAGTTTGTTCTCTTATTCACCATATTGGTCCCAGGGATGGTATTCAAGTCCTCAGGGCTTGTGACAATTGCTTCTGCCCACCGAACCACCAGCTCCCCAGCCCCTTGATTCATTTTTTCTCATCAGCTGCTTTTCTGTTTGGAGAACTTTGTGTACATAGTCTTTTAAGATACTGGCAACACATTATTTTATCAATCTTCCTGTACTCGAGACTCTCTTGATTTCCCTTCCTTGCCGAGGGATATTCTGACGAGATAAACGAGTCTGGCCTGATAGTTCTGGATGTTGTCCTGTTTCCCAGCTCATGTAAAAACCCATGCTGCTGCTCTCTTCTCATGTGAGACTGCCTGTTGTTCTAACCGCTTGGCCTCATGGGAATCCCATCCTGCTTCTGCCTCTCGAACCCTTTAGTCTGACTCTGTACAGTAAGGTGTGTCTGTGAGGTGTCTGGGTGAAGAGGAGTCTTGGGTTCAACCCTTTTTGAGGGCTATTTCAGTTCTTAAATCTGTAGGCTTGTGGGGTTGGCTTTTGTTTTCTTTCCTTTTTTAACTGAGTAATTTTCATTATTTCTTTATTTCTTCACCCCACTATCTCTCTTCTCTTCGACGAGCTGAGATGAGGCAGGGAAGCCCTTTTGTCTTGGCCTCTGTGGCCCTGAAACTTTGTTCCTTTGTTACCCTCTGTCAGTTTTCTCTGTCTTCACACAGTATACGTTTCCTTTCATTTTAAAGAATGTTTTATTATTTACTTGTGCATCTGTACATCTGTCTGTGTGTCTATGTGTCTGTGTATATGTGCACATGCCTATGGGTATCTACAGAGACCAGAAGAGGGTTTCCCAGCCCATGGATGTGAGTACCAGATGGTTGTGAGTCATGTGTAGGTGCAGGTTCCCCTGGAAAAGCAGCAGATGCTCCTCACAGCTGAGCCATCACTCCTGCTCCTGGCTGAATATTTTCCATTACTCTATCATCTAGCTCACCCATCTTTGCTCCTTCCCTGTGTTCTGCTCATCATTCTGTGTCTTGGCCTCTCTGTTCCAGGGAGTGAATTTTTCACTATTGCGTTTCCACTTTGTTCCTATTAATATCTTTTATTTCTCTGCTAAGGCTTTCTTTCCTTGCTAATAGGGATTTAGGTTAAATTACGCACATAACTGTTCATGTCTTTGTGTCTTGACGACCTTCCGATCCTTTTCCTGGCAATCCGCACATTTGTTCTCTTAGTTATCGCCTGCCATATTTCCTCACTCAGTTCCAGGGGTTGGTAGCTGTGTGATGAGAGACTTGTTGGCTGCCAGGATGTTTGTGTATGATGTTAGGAGACCCTGATTACAACGTTTTGCTTTCCTGGTGTCTGCTGAGTGTGTCACCAGGAAGTAGATCTGCCAGTCTGGGGAGCCAGCTTAAATTCCCCTGAAGTTTCTGTGACACAGAGGTGAGAGGTTTCTCATGACTCCTGGACAAGGACTGGACATTTGCCTCTCTGGAGGAACCCCTCTGGCCCACCCTGGATGGGAAGGAAAGAATGTCTTGTTATTGTTGCCTGAGTGGCCCCTATTGACATGGGTGGTAAGGAGCCTCATAACCTCAAGCAATGGCAGAAAACCACCTCCCCAACAGGCCTTCTTCTGCGCCCTAGCAAACCCTGTGGGTGACGCTGTAGCTCTCCATTGCCAGTGTAGAGCCACATGTCCAGACTTTGTGTGTGTGTGTGTTTGTGTGTGTGTGTACACCTTTGTATATGTACACCTTTGTGTGTGTGTGTGTGTACATCTTTGTATGTGTACACCTTTGTGTGTGTACACCTTTGTATGTGTACACCTTTGTGTGTGTGTGTGTGTGTGTGTGTGTATGTATGTATACACCTTTTTTTTTTTTTGGTTTTTCGAGACAGGGTTTCTCTGTGTAGCTTTGCGCCTCTCCTGGAACTCACTTGGTAGCCCAGACTGACCTCGAACTCACAGAGTGTATACACCTTTGTATGTGCAGGTAGGCAAGAGAACAATCTCAGCTTTCATTACTCAGGCGTTGTCCACTTCTTTTCTTTTTTTTAAACAGGATCTCTCACTGGCCTAGAGCTCAGGAAGTAGGCTAGGGTGGTAGAGTGGACTGGCTGGTCAGGAAGCCCCCGGGGATCTGCCTGTCTCTGCCTCAACAGCACTGGGGTTATAAACATGTACCACCACACCCAACCACTTTTTAAAAAACTCTATTTATTTTAGTATGTCTGTGCGTGGGAGTGCCTGCCTGCCAGGATACTCTTGTGAAGTCAGGAGTCAGCTTGTGGGGGATGGTTCTTCCTTCCACTGTGTGTATCATGGCTGTCAGACTCACATTGTCAAGCTGGACGTGTAAGCACCTTCAACCATTTAGCCAGCTCACAAGCTTATTAAGAATATGTGTGTGTGCGTGTGTGTGCGTGTGTGTGTTTGTGTGTGTGTGTGTGTGTGTGTGTGTGTGTGTGTGTGTGTGTGTGTGAAGGTACCTGCAGAGGCCCAAAGAAGGTATCACGGGTCTCCTGGAGCTGTACTTACAGGCAGTTGTACTGCCTAATGAGAATGCTGGGAACCCAACTTGGGTCCTCTGAAAGAGCCACATGGGCTCATAGCCACTGAGCCATCTGCCCAGCCCTTGTGGGTTTTTTGTTTGTTTGTTTGTTTGCTTTTGGTGTTACTCTCATGCTTGTGTTGGGGTGTCTCATACTGCCCTCTCAAGTAAGGAAATCTCGAGTGCAAATGACGCAACATCCAAGTAGAGACTTCAGCGATAAACCACCACTCCCTTACAGATGACGATGTGAAAGCAGCCTGCAAAGTAAGACGGCTATGTGGAGACGGGACGGCACCTCAGAAAGGGGCTCTTCTGTTTTGTTTTCAGTGTGCCTGGCACTGGTGCAGGCGCACATTCTGAGAGCACCTGTGTGGTTCAAGAGCTTGAAGTGAGGCTGGGAGAAGCCGCCCCAAATGAATGGCCTGGGCAGCGTGTGTTGACAACCCCTCCTGCATTCCTCCTCCCAGTTTGAGTCAGTTGCTTCCAGCATCAAAGATGTGACTCAGTCCCCGCTCCCTGGCACACAGTTATTTTCTTCATTTTCTTTTCTTGCTTTGCCATGGCAATGAACCCTGCAGGGCCCGAATCATTATGAGCCCAACCAAATGGTGTGTCCGTGGGGGTGCAGAGTGCCGGCTCCTGGCGGAAGCCTCTTATGTCACATGTGCAGAAGGGAAAAAGTCTGTATCCTTCAGATTCTTAGGGTGTTCTTTCTGTTTATTTCCAAGCCACAATCATCTGGTCCCTGAATTGTTTAGCTGAAAACTATCATAAATCCTGAGGAGTTGTATTTGTAGTAGCCCGTTTTCTTGGCCTGTTTTAAAATTACGGATTTCTCAACTGTTCTTGTGATAGATTTGTTCTGGGGTGCTGTAGTACCACATTTTCATCTCAAGGAGCTAATTATGCAGCATTGCTTATACAGACTCAAGTGTAATTATATCTAGCATATAGTTTTCAGAACCTCAATGTAGGGGGCGCAGGGTTGAGTTTAAATACAGTCAATGAACAAGGAGGTTTTTACTAACGAGAGAGCTGTTGTAAAGAGACCTACCCTCATGTTTAAAGTAGGCACAGTTTATATGCTTTCAAAGACTTTGTTCGTGTGTGCTCATTCACGGTTGTTTTATACACATTTAGATGTGACAAAATACAAAACCACTTAAAGGCAAATCCATAGTTCTTTTGTTCCTCAGGTGTTTTCTAACAAAAGGATTCAAGAGAAACCAAACGCCTGCCACGTGGAAATGTCGAAAACCCATTGTTCCGCAGTTCTAGAGTGGAGTCAGAAGTACAAGTGTGGTGCCCTGAATAGCACTCTTTCCAAAAAGCACAGCCATGTATATGCAAACATGAATGCGAGCGCGTTTAATAGACGGCACCAGCAATTTCGTAGGTTATTCTAGTCTATTAATGTTCGGCACATTAAAAAAAAAAATGGTTCCATCTGTTACTTTCTGTTCCCAACAAAAGAGGGAAAAAAGGGAATCGTTTTGATCAACGTCCTTGTAATTCTTAGGCTTGGTATAAAATAAATCATGGTGTTCGGGCTCTTCATTGATTGGGGTTAAAATGATACACTGTGGTCTTCATGGTGACTTGGATTTTACTTGCTAGGCACCCAGGACTTTGATTTGGCTGATTACCTGCTGTGGCTTAAGTGATGCAAGATAATTATTGGTGCTTCCTGGTCACAGTAGCCTATTCCACACCTGCACCCTTTTGTTGGGAGCCCAACAGGGATGCTGGATATGAGGTCTCCATGAATAGACATCCTCTCTGAGTAGTCCTCCGACACCAGATTGATTTATGGATGTATCAGGCTCTTTGTTAGCATGTGAACCCCTAATTAATTTAAAGCCCTCTGTAGAGAAATTAAACCCCTGGTTAAGATTTCTAACAGACTCAGATGGTGCTAATAAAAGGGAAGCGAGTCATATGAATGGATTTACCATGGTCGCTGGTGTCTGGCCTTCACAATGAAGCCTGGTGTGTGGATATGAGAGCGCACACTCCAATAAAGAATGGGCTGTCACAGAGCCATCCTCCTGTGGCTCCTAACCCAATTAGGCTTGGTATTCGGGTTCTAGCTTCCCATCTGCAGAGTGAGAGGGGAAGTCAGAGACAGGCCTGGAGCAGAAGAAAGATGATGAGGGTAAGAGGAGAATCTGTGTAGACTGTATACACCTCCAGGTAAATATACCTACTCCAGGAGTTAGTGCATATAAACGGATAAGAGAAGATGCTTAACCATTGGGAAAGTATGCATGCATGTGTGTGTGTGAGTACGTGAGCTAAGGGTGTGTGTGTGTGTGTGTGTGTGTGTGTGTGTGTGTGTGTGTGTGTGTGTGTATGTGTGTATGTTTATGCAGAGGACAGGTGCACATCAGGTATCTTCCTTAATTGCTCCTCACCTAAGTTTTTGAGACAGGGTCTCTCACTGCACCTGGAGCTCACAGATTTGGCTAGCATGGCTGCCTAGTAAACTCGGAGGATCTACCTGTCCCTGCCCTCTCTACCCTCATCCAGGGCAAGCATTGCAGATAAGCACTGCCATGCCTGCCTTGTTATACTACTGCTGTGGATCCAGCACTTTCCCAACTGAGCTCTTGTCCCGGCTCCACCTCCAAGAATTCTGTTACTTCAAATTCTGTCAGTAACAAAACTTAAACACATTAGGGGTACAAATGTAAGAAAGAAACTCTTAAGCTTTTTAGAAGAAAACGCACATGAGTTCTTCTTTAATGCTAGTATAGAGAAAGATGTTCTGTTTATGATTAAAAAATGATTCACTGTTAACTGACATATTTCATGTAAAAATTTGAGACTTTCTATGAAGATATACACAAAGCAAAAAAGATAACCCCTAATGAAGAGGGTGATGGGGAAAAAACATCTTAGAAATTGGAGATTGGGGGCTGTGCAGGTAACTCAGGTTACAGGTGCTTGCCACAAAGGCAAGAAGACCAGATTTTGGGTCTCCAGGACCCACATAAACAAAAAAACATATCTGGTGACATGTACCTGTAACACCAGCATTGTTGAGGCCAGAGACAAGATTATCCCTAGGATTTTCTGACTAGTCAGCCTAGTTAATGCATGGGCCTTAGGCCAACGAAAGAACCTGTATTGGAATAAGGTATCTGGTGTTACTGAGGAATGATACCTGAGGTTGTCCTCTGGCTTCCACACACATATGAACAACACACACATGGGAGAGGGTGATTGAGGGAGGGAGAGAGGGAGGGAGAGAGGGGAGTCAACAAACAGAAAACTCAAATAGCCTAAAATGGCGAAGAGGTACACACAGACAATGCACAACAATGAAAAAGAATGCACCCCAGGAACAGGAGAAAATAGCCAAACTGGGTCATCATTTTAGACCTCCTGGATAAAATGCCACCAGGGTAACATATCTCTCCTGTCAGCTAGTGAAAGCCAGATAGTGTCACAGTCCCTCCTGTCCCCACAACCTTCTGGTGAGCTTGTGGGGAAGCAGCCCTGCTCTGCTGCCAGGAGCTGCAGACACCGGTGCAGCTTCTCAGGGGATTTCCTACCACCCAACAAAACCACGCACGTGCTGACCTCAGGTTTGGCCACCCTGTATCTAGGAAGTCACCTGTGATAATACAGTGTACACATACATAAGGCTGTTGTTCATTGTAGAGTTTAGGAAACGTATTTTATCTTAATCTGCTTATAAAGTGCATTTGTGGAGAGGCACCCATGCCACACCATGCCTGTGGAGGTCAGAGGATAACTTGTGGGAGTCTGTTCTTTCCTTCCAACATGGAGGCCCTGGGGATCCAATTTAGGTCATCAGGCCTGTGGTCAGGTTCCTTTATCCAGTGAGTCATCTGGCCCACGGCATTGTGTTACTTTTTATGGTTGAACAATATTGGATTTAACATAATTGCCTATTTATAAAGGACTGTCTTACTAGATAGTGTATCTACACAGTATACTACTATGCGGTTGTAAAAAAGGAATAAGGATGACCTCTATGAACTGACATATTGCTAGCGTTGGTTAAGTATGGAGAGCAGGAAACCAAGAGTACAGTTGGGTACTTGTTAGGGAATGGAGGACATCTCACATAGGCAGATATGTGCTTACTTATTTATGTAAAAAAAAATAAACCCCACAAAGTATATGCCAGAAACTAAAGGGAATGGTAGAAAAGGAATCAGAAGAGAGGGAGCAGGACCGAGGGCACTCCTGAGTGTAAATATTTGTGTATCTCTGAGTGTTAGAGTCAACACAGTGCCTCACTCATACTTCACATGCTCCCAGAAAAGTAACTAAATCTAGTAGGCATGCATGTGGAGCCCAAAATCAAATACAATCATTAATGGATTGTACCTACTGATACTATATATATATATATAAAACATGTGATATATAGTAATACATGTACTATATTAGATAAATTTAATATATTATTTATTTATATTATATTACTTATATAAATATAAGTTTAGATCATATAAATATAAGATATATTATTTAATATACATTAGATAAACAAATAAATATCTAACATATAGTATTTATTATATAATTGGCCTCACTTAAGAACTTGTAATATACATGTTACAACATGTATTATACTATGTAATACGTGATATATCATATAGATATATATTAAGATGTTATTTTTATTTGAACTTCTTCAAAGGAATATGGGGCTATATAGCTGAGGAAGAGAGGTAAGGGAGAATGCCAACCAAGCCTTGTTGGATTTTGCTGAAGGCAAGCCTGGATGGTAAGACTTGATCTGTTGGAAGCTGGAAGAGCAGTTACATCAGATGTAGAAGAGGTGTCGATATGGATATTGAGGGACTCTGTTTAAGCTGCCTTAGCATGATTTCTGTTAAAATGTTACAATGTTGATGTTAGCACATAGCATTCCAATGACATGCCTATGTTGGCAAAAGAAGCCAATGGCCTGAGTGAGGCCTAGTTACAGAGAAGCGCTTATCAGTATGAATGCAATACTTCCAACTCTGTTTCCTTTTCTCCAGCCCCTCACAGTTGCAACATGTTCATTTATGTAAAACAGTGGCATCATAATTACTCTCCATGGCTGTGATAAAATGCCCCAACAGAGGCAACTTAAGGGAGAAAGTGTATTTGGCCTCCAGTTCCAGAGGGAGTCAGTCCATCATGGTGGGGAGGGCATGGCGTCGGGCTCAGGAAGCTGGCTGGTCACACTGTACCCACAAGAAGGAAGTAGAGCATGAGCAGAAAGTCGGAGCTAACTATAAAGCCTCAAGCCCCGCCCCACTGCCCCATGACCCACTTCCTCCAGCAAGGCTCCGCCTCCTAAAGGTTCCACAACCTTCCCAAACAGTGCCACCAGCTGGGCACCAAGTGTTCAAACATGAGCCCATGGGGGACATTTCACATCCAAACCATACCACCTAGAAAACATGATTACTCCCATCGTTGGCAGTGCCCCCCCCAGCTTCCTGCTACCCCCAAGTCCAGAGTTCATCAAATCCACAGACTCCTCAGAAACTAAATATCAGAACCCTGAGTCTCTTGATTGTGGCTGGCATGGAGATCCAGCCCTCCACCCTCCTGGACTTGAAACCCTGCATGATAGCATAGAATAGACGTCTGCTTTTTTTTCATAAATGCATGTTGAATCTGGGCCACAGCCTCTAGAAACTGACAAGATTTGTCATGTAGAAATAACTGAGATCACTCAGGAGTAAAAATAATTTAGCATTCAGTGGAGTATTAATGGACAGAATCTGTTTCCTCTGTCTAGAATGTTAGTGTTCGTTTAATGATTTGTTCTACAGTTAACCATTTAGTAGGTATCTCTGTCCTTTAACCTACTAGAATTGGCTCAAGCAGTAACATGCACGTGTATCCCTGATACATTAGTACGTGGTTTGCTGTTCTTCAAGCACAGATATTAGACACCGACCTTAAGGTTGACTACATATTTTGTGCAATGACAAATAATTATAAATATGGGGCTCAAGTCTTCATTGCAAAAGTATCTTCAATGTCCAAACACTCCAAAAGACTTGTAGACATGTAATGGAACATTATTTTATTTTTTGAGGTTTTACTTTTAAGTGTGTGTGTGTGTGTGTGTGTGTGTGTGTGTGTGTGTGTGTGTGCTGTGAGGAGGTGGTGCATATGAATGCTGTGCCCAAAGAAGCCTGAAGAGGCCATTGAATTTTCTGGAGCTGGAGTCAGAAGAGATTTTGAGCCACTTGACCTGGGTGGCGGGGACTGAACTCAGGTCCTCTGCAAGAGCCCTATGCACTCTTAAACCACTGAGCCATCTGTCCAGCCCCAAGTCCTTTTAATATTATAGGTTTGACCTCATGAAAAATCGCAATGTTGAAGAAGGCATTTTGTCACAGAGCACTTAACTTCCCATTATAAATTTCTTCAACTAATTTTTCAAACCAATGTTTGTTCCTCTCAATCCCTGAATCTACTGACATGCTTAATAGAAAGAATTCGTCTTAAGAAGTCCAGTGATCAAAAGGCCGTTTCTTGTCATTTAAAGATGAACAGCTATTTTAAGCACCATTTTTTTTTAAGTTAGCTGTTGGAGAATTTCCTTGTTAATTCCCATCTCTCTGTACCAGTGCCAGATTTTTGCCTTTCTCCCTCTTGTTCCTGCATCTTTTTTTGTCCTTTTCTTTTGTCGTTTAGCTTTGATGGGGATTTGGATGGATTAACTGTTGTCTGGTCATTTGGCTATCCCCTTGCTGGGAATTACTGGAGCCGAGAGAGCCCACAAGATTTCATTATTGATTTAGGCTTTCCGCCAGCAGAGGGCGCCACATTCATTAAAATAACATCCATAATCCAAGTTGAGTTCTTTATTTCCTTAGCAGGTTTCAGATGGGATGTGTGCAGCCTCGGGCTCCCATTTGACCTCATGAGAAAACATGATACCTGCCTTTTGGTGGGAGGAAGCTGCCTTATAAACTAACACAACAGGCCAATGGTCTAAGAATGCAGTCAGCTCTGTGATGATAGATATATTTGAATGCTGTCCTCTGTGACAATAACCAGGACAACACCAACAACAGTTATAAAATAGTATGCCTCCTCTCCAAAGTCCGTATTTCTACTCAGTTGGGGATTATGTTCATTCAGCACTGGAAGGATTGGGTCTTTAATTAAGCATATAATAGCTTTATATTTATCATTCTACCAAACAACTGCCCCCTTTTACGGGGCCGATGCCGCGGTATTAAAAAACAGCATGTTTGCTTCCTTTCTACTGTAATTTGAAGATGTCTTCAGCAGCATCCTGCCTCCCGACGCTCCCTTCATCTCTCCATGTACCTACTCGGGTCTCTAGAAGCGCAATGGAAAACATTGATTCATTTGGATAATTACATATAGCTTCTAGAGTCTTAAAATCATAAATACCTTTCTGTCTAGTAACGTGCTCATCTGTCAGCAGCCATTTAGCTGTTCATCCCAGATTTATTGATGAGGCTGAGCAATCTTGTCACCCGCGTACCCACAGAAGAGATGGTTATGTGTCTCAAAGAGGGCCGGGGACAGTTTATTCCAGCAGCATACCTGGAAAGGCATGTCTGCACGTGAACCGCATAGATGAGTATCCCAGTGCCAAGAAGCATTAAGTAGAGTAGCACATCAGGCTGCACCTGGGGCTTAGTGGCAGACTATGTCCCTAGCAGTCCTGAGATCTGGGTTCAATTTGTGGGACTGCTTCAAAGGCAAAAAAAAAGTGACCTTAACAAAGACAGGAAGAATGTTTTAAAAAGAACACAGATGCTTCCAGAAGTTTTGCCCAATCCACCCATGCTATTCTTTCCCCATCTATCCTCCCCGTGCAAAAATAAATGCCTATGTTGAGTGGGGACAAGCACAATAGGGGTGATGCTCCCAGCCGGCAGGTAAACTACGTTTTTATAGCAGCCATCCCACAGTCCTTTGGGGACCCATGGTGACCACAGTCACAATACACTCTGGGTAATGGTGACAAGGGCTGATATTTGTGGAGCTACTTCTCTGCCTAAGCTCTTTCCGATGACTCCAAGGAAGCTGTTGTTATTATTAATTCCTCCCTGTACTCATTCGGGCAAGTTAAATAACTTGCCTGGTCTCCCATCTAGGAAGATACAAAGCTGGTGTTTGAACTCCAGCTGCCCCTGAAGTCCAAAGAATCCAGCCACTGTTCCACATTGCCTCACACTGCCTTCTGCCCTTAGGAAAAGCTCCGAGTGAGGAAACGTTACATTTTCCCTTTAAAATTACCTTTCCTTCTCATTTCCAAGAGAATTGCTTTTGTATGAGTCACCGAGAATCATAGAATATAGTCTGCCTGTGACAAAATAGATCACACAAGATAAATACTATTTTTAATGTTTGTGGTAGTGTGTGTTAATTATGAGTTAAAGATGGCATTTCATATACAGACATAAGGTATTTTGATGTTTACTCCATTCCCCTCTCTTGTCCCCCTCCCCCTCCCACTGACCCCTTGCTCTTCCTGACTCGTCCCCCTTCTGTTTTGATGTCCTTTTTGTTTGATGACCCAGTCGTTTTAATTAGGGTTGCTTGTAGGGGCATGCATGAGGGTTTGTTTATAGGGGTGTAATGTGGAACCCTGGGCTAGGGCTGCCACTCAAAAGTAGAACATTCTCCAGGCTCTAGCTTTACTACTTAGTAGTGGCATCCTAGCCAGAAAAGAAAAAAAAAAAAGGCAAGTGGGATCTTAACAAGGGCTCCAGGACATTGACCTCCATGAGGCATGGGCACCATGCACCCATTAATTGCCTGTGGATCATATGGGGGAGTGGGGCCTCATGAGCCACCCATGACAGACTGTTGACAAGGCAGGACTTCTGAAGGCAACTACAGATGAAAGATCCTCTCAGCCGGGCTCTGATTGTGGCAGGTTCTTTGTGGTGGAAGGTGAGAAAGTGCCTCTTTACTTCAGGCGCTTTGCTTGTCACTTTATAAACACCCCCCAAGTCTCACCAAGAAGCCTTGTGCACAGACCTTCAGTATGTAAGTGTGGGGCTGCCGCTATGCAGCTGATATTACTGCTGAACTCTGCCAGATCGGTTTCTTATCAGATTAGCTCTCCCACGTCACACAGCCCGCTGAGTTTCCAGCTGCAAGCAGATGGGTTCCTACTGCTGGAGCCACAGAGTTGGGAGATGCCAGCCTGTGTGTGTGTGTGTGTGTGTGTGTGTGTGTGTGTGTGTGTGTGTGTGTGTTGGAGCATGTGTGCTGGAGCCACAGAGTTGGGAGAAGCCAGCCTCTGTGTGTGTGTGCTGGAGCCACAGAGTTGGGGGAAGCCAGCCTGTGTATGTGTGTGTGTGTGTGTGTGTGTGTGTGTGTGTGTGTGTGTGTGTGTGTGTGCTGGAGCCACAGAATTGGGGGAAGCCAGCCTCTGTGTGTGTGTGCTGGAGCCACAGAGTTGGGGAAGCCAGCCTCTGTGTGTGTGTGTGTGTGTGTGTGTGTGTGTGTGTGTGTGTGTGTGTGTGTGTGTGTTTGTTGGGAGACACATATTTGGGGGAGCTAGCCTCCCGCGTGTGTGTGTGTGTGTGTGTGTGTGTGTGTGTGTGTGTGTGTGTGTGTGTGGTGGGCTGGCCATACGCAGTCATGACTGAGTGGGAACCACTTTCAGATAAAAGCTTTAGGCTCAGCAGTCCTGATACACTCTCATCAGAAGTCCCTACAGGCGACAGAGTCCAGACCGGATGCTTATACCAGCAGTCCTGGGTTAATACTGTCAGGAAAGGGAGGCTGTGGCTGATAACCACGGCAGAAATGCACTTGGAGGGGACAAGACAGGGCAAACCCTGTAGCTGTTATGTCAGGGGAACTCTACCATTTCCTGGCTCAACTTCCCTACAAGGCAAAACATACGGCTTTGTGCAGGCAGACCTAATGCGAAGAGCAGAGATTTCTGTCTCCATCGCTGTAAGGAAGGTTGGCTGGAGTAGGAATTGGGATGGAAGTGAAATCCTGGACAGGGTACCAACAGTGACAATCCATACCTTGCTGTCCTGTGTACTTCAGTGATTTTCAGATTTCAAGGTCAGGCTGAGAACTGTAGGGAAACCTTCGAGTGTTTCTTTAGTTCTGTGAAGTGTAAGAGGTGCCACTTAAAAATATGCACACACTTCTCAGGAATAGTTACTCCTGTTCTGTAATAGTGGATTCAGGTCTGGTTGTACCGCTCTGTAAGTGAGGAGGGAGCTCCTCAGCTTCAGGACGACTAGGGAATGGGGACATCTACCTGTTCTCTGGCCATTGTTGTCTATGGTACCTTGAGTGGGGCTGAGCCAACTCCTTCAAGAAATATTGCGGAGTCCATTCTTGATTGGGAAGTAGTCTAGCCTATTTGCTTTGAAATTCGGCACTTCTGCAAAGAGCAGTCATCTATAAATAACATTAAATAAAAAAAATTAAGGAAAATGTACTCTGTGTGTGTGGGGGTGTGCATGCATGCAAGCGCATGCATAGACATGCATTGGGGGATTATGCACATGTGTGAGCACGTATGCAGATGCACTCACCTGTGTGTATGGAAGCAAGAGGCTAATTTTTAGTATGTTCTTGTATTTACATCTGATTTGTTGAGACACGGTTTCCTAGTTAGTTTTCACTGTCAACTGGACAGAGCCTAGAGAAACCTGATCTCATTGCCCAGGTCAGACAGGTCTGTGGACATGTCTGTTGGGGATTTCTTTGATTGTTAATCAGTGCAAAAGGGCCCAGCACACTGTGGGTGGCACCATTTCCTGGGAAGGTGGTTCTTGACTCTATACGAAAGCTAGTTAAGCTTACCCCTGTGAGGAAGCCAGAAAGCAGTATTCCTCCATGGTTTCTGCTTTACTCCCTTGCCTAAGAGTGAATTCCCTGGTCAGAGGTGATACTGTGCAGAATAACAACCAGGCCTGCCTTCAAGTTTCTGCTTAAGGTGTGGCCTTGACTTGCCTCAAAGGTGAATGGTTACCTATATACTGAAATAAACCATGTTCTACTCTTTTGAGAAGCGGGAGTGTTTTGTCACAGTAACAGAATGAAGCTAGAATAAACGGTCTTCTACACACCTTGGAGCTCACTGTTTTGGCTGCATTTCCTGGCCAGTGAGCTCTGGGTATCTGCCTGCTTCCGTCGCCCAGCACTGGTGTTACGGGTGTGTACTGCCGTGTCTGGTGAGTGGTGGGATCCAAGTTCAGGTCCTCAGGCTTGTGCTGGGAATAGTTTACCCACTAACTGTTTTTCTAGCACACTGCCCTTTTTTTTTTATTCCCCAGACAGAATCTAATATAGTCCAGGCTGACTTAGAAATCACCGTTTAGTCATGGATGGCCCTGATCATCCTGCCTCCACCTCCGGAGTGCTGGAATCGCAGGTGTGTTCTACCACGACCAGTTTATGCAGTGTTGGGCATTGAACCCAGAGCTTTGTGCATGCCACGTGTGTAGCTAGAGTTTTCCTGCCTGGCCCACAGTCAGGACAAATCTCTGTCACCGTCCAGTCCTGCAGCCGCTCAGACCCAACCAAGTAAACACAGAGACTTATATTGCTTACAAACTGTATGGCCGTGCCAGGCTTCTTGCTAACTGTTCTTACAGCGTAAATTAATCCATTTCCATTAATCTATACCTTGCCACATGGCTCGTGGCTTACCGGCATCTTCACATGCTGCTTGTCATGGCGGCGGCTGGCAGTGTCTCTCTGACTCAGCCTTCCACTTCCCAGAATTCTCCTCTCTCCTTGTCCCACCTATACTTCCTGCCTGGTCACTGGCCACTCAGAGTTTTATTTATACAGAACGATATCCACAGCACAGGTGGGCACTCCACCAACTGAACTGTGCCCCCAAACCCAAGAGAGTGGTTTGGAATGAGTATTAAACATAGAGAATAAAGATGTGTGAATCATATCCCAGCGCTTGCCCTGGGCTGAAGGAGAAGGAGCCTATTGTTTCAGTCTCTGCTCCTAATCTCACAATTCCTCTGGGGATCTGAAGGGGTCACAGCAATTGCTTTCCTGACTCTCTACCAACTCCAAGTAGAAAATAGACTCTTCAGAAATGCCCCAGAGGCAGTAGCAGCAGGAGAGAGCCTGGCCCAGTGCAAAAAGCAAGAGTCTCTGATTCCACAGTATTTTGGATCTCTTCCACTGAGCACTGCACTAAAAACCCATTGGTTTTTTAAGAAACTGTAACAAATAGACCCCCAGATGGTCTAGGAATCTGCAGGCTTTTCACATGGTAATATGGCCTGTTTTAGAAAGGGACATTCTGGAAGGTCTGTGGTCACAAAACTCCATCCATTGAAGTTTATCCTCACAAAGGAGTTGGGCAAGTTATCAGTCAAGGAATGTACCTTTATAGGATAGCAATTTTATGCATGAACTCGAGAGTCAGTTGAGTACTGACTCCAGCTTGGTCATGTTGAATACCCTATTCACCATGAATTTTCTCATTTGGAAAGTAGAGATAATAATTTTTGTCTAGGCTTTGGAGAGGGTTAAAAGAGAAGTCATATATAAAGTGTTTAAAGTGCATTGGAAAGCACTCAGTCAGTAAAGTGCTTGCCAGAGAGGAATGGGGAACAAGGTTTGGGTCTTCAGCATGTACATATAGGCTGTAATCTTATTGCTGGGGGTAGGATGGGGATGGGGAGCCCAGTATCATCAGTTGGTGATCTCTGGGTTCAGTGATAGACCCCATCCCCAAAATTACAGTGGAGAGTGTTAGGGAAAAACACCTGCCATCAAACTCTGGCATCCACTAGCATATATACACACCTGCACTTGTTCCTGTGAGCATAGATACGACACACACATACACATACACTAAAATAAAATAAGATAAAATAAAAACCCATAGCCTGTAAATCTTAAAGCCTAAAACGTTTAAGAGTTCCAAGGAAGCATTTGAGCTTAGTTCCCTTAGTTTTAATTTTCAAAGCTTTAATTTAATGATGATTCAGGTTAGTGCTGCTTAATCTCCAGGCAGTACCAGTTAATCCTGTCATCTCGAACATAGCCTGCTAATCACAGACCCTCTCCCAAGGGAAATATGCAAGGGCAACAGCCAGTGACTTCAGGAAGAAAAACATTTAAAATCACTCAATGAAGACATACCGCTAGAACCAGATGTCATGTTTAAAGCTCTTGTGTGGTAGCCAGCCATAGTTCTGGTCTTCAGTTTATGGATGTGATGCATTTTTAACAGAATCCAGACGATACCAAAATGCCAAGTGTTTGATGGCTTGGATAATGTGACCTAGTCTGTAAATGTAGGGGATTTCAAATATAGAAGTGATTACGATAAATTTAGTGTAATTCCTCTATCATCCACCTTTGTTCCTGTGAGTATGTGTAAATTTAAAGCTGTGGAAACCAGGCTTGGATGTAGTGATGCTCAGTGGATAAAGCACCTGCCCGTATCCACATGAAAGCTGTATGGACATGTGTGGTAGCTAGCTTTAATTACCAACTTCACACAACCTCAAGTCACCAAGGAAGAGCATCTGCATTGACTGAGAGATTGTCTGCATTGGATTGGCCTGCTGTTGGCCATGTCTGTGGGGCATTGTCTCAATAAGTTAATTGATGTAGGAAGACCCAAACCCTGTGGGTGGCACCATCCCCTGGTTTGTGTCCCTGGACTAAGAGTGAAGAAATCAGAGCCGAGCACTGGCAAGCAAACGATGAGCACACATACATTTATTCTCCCCCTGCTCTTGACCGTGGATGCGATGTTCCCAGCTGTCTGAAGTTCCTGCCTTGACTTGCCTGCCACCATGGACTACACCTGAAATATGTGACCCGAATAAACCATTTCTCCTGTAAAGTGATTTTTCCCAGGATATTTTACCACAGCAACAGAACTGAAGGGAGAATAGTTCTGCCTCTTGCCTGTAATCCCTGCACTGCAGAGGCAGAGATGGGATCCCTGGAGCAAGCTGGCTAGCTAGGCTAGACAAAAGCAGGTTCTGGCTTCAGTGAGAGATCTTGCCCCAATAAATCTAGAGCAAAACAGGATACTCTATTCAAATTCAGGTCTCTATGTACATGTACATGCATGTGTATACACACCCATAACTGTGTGCCTACACACGTGAAGACATGGATAAACACATATACACACATATACCTCATATGTACATACACCAAAATGGAAAAAAAAATATGGTAACTTTTAGGCAAGAGCAAGATCACAAAAGACATGGGGGAGAATTGAATGAAGATTTCATCTTGGCATTATTCAAGGGAATGACAGAAAACAGCAAAATAACTGAAAAGATCCAAGATGTTCAGACAATATGATAGCCAGGGTGGGGAATATAATCAGCCATATGATTTTTTAAAAAGATTTTTTGTGTACATATTATTTATGAGGATGGGGGCACTTAATCAGTTTATGTGCACCATGAGCATACAGGGGCTTATTAAACCAAAAGAGGCCGTCAGATCCCCAGAGATCGAGTTAAGGGAACTGTGAGACCCTGCTGTGGGTGCTGGGAAAAGAGTATGTGTCCTCAGCAGTGCGTGCTCTTAACTCTTGTGCCATCTTTCTAATCCTAGCCATTAAACTTTCAATTCCTATGTGACCATATGAAAAATAATATTGACACTCCAGAGAAAGGTATCACATTTTATGTCAAGTGTGGTTGTTTCCTGCTAAACTATGAACAGACAACATGACTCAGACATTACATGAAGTGAAGGGCTTTGTCATCTTGCCTGCTCATCATTTATAGGGAGGCAACCATACTTGACACAAAATGTGATACCTTGCTATATGCACATGGTGCACACAAACTCACGAAGTGCCCCCATCCTCATAAATAATATGTAAATAAAAAATTTAAAGAATCATATTGCTGATTATATTCCACACTGGCTATCATGTCTTGTTCCCAAATTTCAGCTCTTTCCTGGAATATCCTTCATTTAGTTCTATGCTTTGTGGTCCCTTTCCACTCTCTGTTCTCTGTGAGAGTATTACCTCATCTTATTGGCCTCCCTGATTGTTGCACCTTAGTCCTTCCACAGTGGCTCCTTGGCATCAGGAGAACAATCCTGGCACCTCTCTCATTCCCACTCGCTCTTCAACAAAAAGGTGTCGACCAGATACTCAAAAGGTCGCCGCCTGCCAGTTCCTATCAATAGAATTTACCCCAAACTGATACAAGCTTTTAATATAAATGGGTACAGAGTTAATGGTGGTGGGGACTCTTCCTAGCACAAGGCTACAGTTTTCCAGCAGGTACTGGTCGCCAGAAGGTGGCTTGGGAAGTGTTGTCCAGAAGAGCGTCCAGGTTTCAGGGAAGTGAGATCCAGAAGAACATCCAGGTTTCAGGGCAGTGATGTCCAGAAGAACATCCAGGTTTCAGGGAAGTGATGTCCAGAAGAACATCTAGGTTTCAGGGAAGTGATGTCCAGAACATCTAGGTTTCAGGGCAGTGATATCCAGAAGAACATCTAGGTTTCAGGGCAGTGATGTCCAGAAGAACATCCAGGTTTCAGGGAAGTGATGTCCAGAAGAACATCTAGGTTTCAGGGCAGTGATGTCCAGAAGAACATCTAGGTTTCAGGGCAGTGATGTCCAGAAGAACATCTAGGTTTCAGGGCAGTGATGTCCAGAAGAACATCCAGGTTTCAGGGCAGTGATGTCCAGAAGAACATCCAGGTTTCAGGGAAGTGATGTCCAGAAGAACATCCAGGTTTCAGGGAAGTGATGTCCAGAAGAACATCTAGGTTTCAGGGCCTTCACATGTCAGCTCCATCACAACCAGCACCATGTTGACATGGGTCAGTCTGTTCTTGGTTGACAATAGTTCATCTGGCCTCTGCCATCAGATGCCTTTAGAAGTTGTCCAGCAGACTTGAGAACTAGACTGGACTACGTGTCCTATGAAGTAGTGCAGAGAATATTACCTCCGTTCGAGAACCATTGTATTATATTTGTCAATCTTTGTATTATTTGTTCTCTTCATACCATTAGCATCACATGCTCCTGGACAATGATAGACAAACATGAGATGCAACATCACTCCATGCACCAAATATATTCTCGGACTTTTCTTCTAGTACAAATTATTTACTTTCCTAGTTCCCCTGGCCACCTTATGTACCAACCCAATAATGTTTTTTGTTTTTGTTTTTGTTTTTGTTTTCCCTTCCATTAAGGTACATAGAAGGTAAGTAGGGATTTCTGGATAGGCATTTAGGAGCTTGAGTAAACTAGACCCAAGAAGAACAGAGTGGAAGCCTGAAAGACACAAGAAAATTGCTAAGCATGGGTATTTTATTTGGAGTAGGAATGAGAGAAGATAAGATGGATCATATACATACAATCCTTGGAAACGTACTCTCGGGCGCCTATACTGTTTAATATAAAAATACAAAGTGATGTTTTCCTGATTCCCTTTGTTATCTGATTAAATCAGCAACGAAGACCAGTTAGGGAAGCAAATCAGGTGCCAGGGTGGGTATCGTACCAAGCACACAGCCGTCACGGGGCAGAGCAGGTTCCTGCATCTGCTTTTCCTCCAGACTCCAGGCCTTCCTCCCACCCCCTTCCCTCTTCTTGTCAGTTTCTGACAGTTGGAGCAAGGCAACCGTTTGAAGGAAGAATTTTTTAAAAAGTTTGTGTGCATATGGGTATGTGTTCATATGGGTATGTGTACTTATGTACCTGTATATGTGTGTGTTTGTGTGTGCATTTGGAGGCCAGAGGTCAACAGCACGTATCATTCCTCCTGTGCTGTTCACCTTATCTTCTGAGACAGCATGTCTTATTGGGCCAGACCTCACTGAGCAGGCTAGGCTGGCTGGCCAGGGAAACCCCTGGTATCTACCTGTCCCTGCCTCCCCAGCACTGGGATGACAAGCACACACCACCACGCTTGGCTTTTTTTTTTCTTTTAAGATTGAACTTGGGAAATCATGCTTGCAATCTCCCAGCCCTGAAGAAAAGAATCTTTTTTTATACCATTGGGCATCTTGGGTTTTGAAGGTAGCACACTATAGATCTCTGAAAGGGATCATGTGTAAATGTTGGAGAGGTCCGTGTCTGCCTCCATGAGATGCTTTCCTTGTTGCTCCATAGTGGTGGTGGGGTCTAACAAAGAGTCCTTTAAAAATCAATCTCTCTCCTATCCTGCTGTGCCTTGCTTCTTACTTTCTCCATCTCTTTACCAGCTTGGTGCTTGAAGAAGTGTGCACTAGATGCTCACCTTTGTTTTTAACTGAGATAGGCTCATGTGTAAGATTCTTAAGTTTTGAGAGAATCCAAACTTGTAAAACAGACAAATTACCTTGTCTAGAAGTACCGGGAAAAGGTTTTTAGCCAGATTGCAGGGCTGAGTCCAAACAATAGGTTATTTGAATTGGAATTCATCCGATGTAACTGTGCTTGACAGAGAAAATAGAAGTTCAAGTTAAAAGGTTCAGGCAACTGAGAAGAGAAGGCAGAAGTTCTTTGGAAACCAGAGTGCATGTCAGTGTGAGGACGGAAGGTGTCCGCACAAACAATAACAAGAGAAGCTCTGTTCCTCTGCTTGTCTTCTGAGGAACGTCAGAGCTCACTGTAAAAGTTTGTTCAGATGTTTGTTATGTGTGTTTGTACGTGTGCAGGCACACTTGTATGTGCATATGTGCACAGAGGCTGGGGGCCAACCTCGCCTGTCATTCCTCAAGTGCCGTCCACCTTGTGTTTTGAGACAGGGTCTCTCATTGGTCCCATGCTCACTAGGTAAGCTCTGCTGGCTGGCCCGTATGTCCCTGGTACCTGCCAGTCTGTCTCTCCAGCACTGGGATTATAAGATCACCAGGTTTGATTTTAAATGTGTGTTCTGGAGATTAAAGTCAGGTCCTCATGCTTGCACAAGTGCATTACCCACTGAGCCATCCCCTCAGTCTGCAAAAGACTTTTAATCCAAAGTTTTGTCCCAGCAAAATCATAAGGCTGTCCTTAAGTAGTTTTGACCTGTGACCTTTCATGGTAATTAGATTTTATTGTTAGGTTTTCCAAGATATTTGAAAACCCCATGAAGTTAAATGTTTGTTCTTGGCTTCTTAAGGGGCTTCCCCATTGCTTCTTGTGACTGGGGAAGCCAAAAAATCTTGGATTCCAGTGAGGCCAGGTAGAGTTTGGCCTTCGGTAAACACAACTTGGACTCCATATTCTGTGTCTACAAACAGAAGTAGTCAAAAAACAGATGACCCTGTAATCAACCTGGCAGAAATGGGGCTGCTAAGCCAAAGGACACTGGTGCCTGTCCCTTTGGCTATCAGAGTCCTGAAATATTCCCAGGAGACGCATGCTCAAAGGAAAAGGCTGAGACCTGGTGCTAGCCAGAGGGGAAATCTGTATCTTAGGAAGAGGTATGGCAGGTTGTTAAGTCACCTTGCAGGAGAGACTGGGTGAGCCAGTGCTGGATGAGACCACGTCTTGACTAGGACTGCTTAGCTGTGCAAGCCTCTTAAACCTCTTATGCTATATGTATGTATCTATGTATGTATCTCTATCATCTGTCTATCTGTCTGTCTATCTAATCTATCTATCTATCTATCTATCTATCTATCTATCTATCTATCTATCTATCTATCTATCTATCTCTGTCTATCTATCTGTGTCTGAGGGTTTTGATTGCATGAATGTAAGGGCAATATGCGCATGCCTGGTGCCCAAGGAGGCCAGAAGAGGGCACCAGATCCCCTGGAACTGGAATTACAGATGGTTGTGAGCCACCACATGGGTGCTGGGAACCAACTCCAATCTTCTTCCTAGAAGAGCAGTAGTACTCTTAACCACTGAGCCATCTCCACAGCCCTGTGCCCTGCATTTAAACTAAAATTCATGTTAGGACTCTGAGGTAGACTTGGGAGGTCAGTGGACTTCTGTTCTCCTTTCTTCTATGGTCTTTTTACTATTAACTGTGTGTTTAGTTGTATTGAGAGTGGGTGCGGGGAAGGGGACTGTCGGGGCTCCTATCCTGACTTCAGCCCAGTAACTCCCCTGCAGCACTCTGCAATGTGTAACCACAGGTGATTACATCTTTTCACCTGGAGCGATAGACCTTCAGTTCCTCCTTGGGATTAAAAGTGCTCCTTGGATCCCCTCCCTCGTCCTCCCCTCCCTTTCTTCCCTCCCTCCTCCTTCTTCCCTCCCTCCTCCTCCCCTCCCTCTTCCTCTTTATTCTTGAAGTTCCTTAAAACCTGATATTCATTTTTTTTTTAAAACACAGGACAGAGCATTTTAGAACACTGTGTCTCCTCAATGGAGATGTGGCTTAGTACTGTATTTATGTGGCGCCTTCTCTGATGGCTTTCTGTGGAAGTGTGGATGTCACCCTGGCTCTCCACTATACTGACTTGTTTTTGTTGTTCCTTCTTTCTCGTGGCTGCCCGCCACCCCTACCCCGTGTATGAGTGCACATGCACACACATGTACAGGCAGAGGGCAAACTTGGGCATTAGTGAGTACATACTACACACCTTGCTTTTTGAGACACGGTTTCTCATTTGCCAGTTAGGCTAGGCTGCCTGGCCAGCCTGCTCCATTAATCTGTCTGTCTCAACCTCCTGGGTGCTGGGATCCCAGGCACATGTTACCACACCTGCTTTTCAGAACAAAACACAACAAAACACGAGCTAGCTGCTGGGGCTCAAAGCCATGTTCTTGTGTTCACAGTGCCCTTGTCTTTACTGACTCACATGTCCCCAGCCGCTCTAACTGCCATCTTAATGCCATCGGGCCTTCACGGGAAGGCATTTCCTTGAATAGTAAAAGTAACACAAGGCCATTCCAGGGCTTCTCCTGTTGAGACAAATACTTGCTTTACACACTTGTGGTTATTTTAAATATGGAAAATAATTTGAGAGCAGCTATAAGTGGCTTTGAGAGCTCTCAGTTTCCCAGTGTTTATCTAAGACTATCTACCTTGAAGATGTAAAGAGTAGAAGAGAGTATTTCTTAAATAAAAAGAGCATTGCAGAAGTAAATTCTGTGCTTCCTTGAGAATAAGAATAACTTATATATGAGGGAGGTCACGGGCTTGAGGATGTTTGAGAGAAATTTAGGATCTTTATAGATGGCTTTTATTTTTGTTTTCCTTTAATATATATACATATGTATTTTATATATATCCTATGTATGTGAATGAATGTATATACATATATTACATACGCATATACTATATATATTCATTCACAGTGGTGCATATATGATTTTCTTTTTCCAAAAAGTAAGATGATGCTGGACCTGGCTGGTAAAGGGCTTGCCAGGGCAAACACAAGGACCCGGGTTTAGTCCCCAGAAGCCATGTTAAAAGAACCAGGCATGGTGGCAGGTGCTTATAAACCCAGCACCAGAGAGGCCAAGACAGGTCAGGCCGTCCAGCTGAGTCAGTGAGCCCCAGGTAAAAGCAAAAGACCTTGTCTTAAAAAATTAATCAAAAAATCAATAAATGAAAAGGTTATGAATTTGAAGGAGAGTGGGGAGGGGTATGTGGGAGAGTTTGGAGGGAGGAAAGGGAAGGGAGAAATGTAATTAAATTATAATCTCAAAAAAGGAAAAAACAAAACATGGTGGACATTGCCTCTGTCTCTCTCTCTTTCACACACACACACACGCACGCACACACGCACACATAAATTAATAACAAGTGACAGTTGAATATTCACCATCAAGTAGGGCACCCATGTCACCCCCTCACAGGCTAAGAGACCGTCTCAGGAGAGGGGGATGGGAGGAGGGCCATGAAAAGCTGTCTGTGGGCATGGCAAGGCTATGATACTCACGAACTCACAGCACAAGGTGGAGTCAGTAAACATTCAGTCACGGGTAGACAAGGAGCTCATGGGGCCTTGTACTCCCGAGGGAGCTAATAGCAGTCCAGGGCTGCTGGGGGAGAGGAAGAAATTGTCTATCTGTGTGGCCACTGGTGAGTTACTCATGTCCCAGTGGACAGCTTACCACCTAGGCTTATAAGGCTGGTCCTGGTTAAACCCAGTGGGCCACAAAGTAAGAACCATATCATGACAGAAGTCCATGGAAATGGGGGGAGGGGCAAGGCAGGTGAGGATAGCAGAGATTGGAGGGGAGAGTGTGACCAGAATGTCTTCTAATTAGGTATGAAATTATCCCACAATAAACTAAATAAATAAGATGCTATAGCTTATAATATGGTGTTTATACGTCTGCTTTCAATTCAGCAATTTCTTTTTCAACCCACAAAACTATAACTTAAAAGAAATGTGGGTGTAACACTTAAAAGAAACCTCAAGATGTTTTCCTGTGCAGATCTTTAAAGCACAGTACTTTATGTGAATTTTAAATTCAGTAATTGACTGATTCTTTTAAAAAAAAATTTAAACGTCTCTGTGAACACTACTTCTTGGCATTGATGGAAATTATCTAGCAACCTTCAAAATCTGTCTTTCTGGCCCTTTCTTATTGTGGTAGCAAGTTCGTGTGGTATGGACCTGCATGCACCTGGGGGAGGGCGTGCCTTCTCTTGTGGGTGCAGATGGAGGCCAGGGATTGATGGTGGTTTTTTTCCTTAATCATTTCTCACATTATTCTTAGAGATAAGGTCTTTGAACATGGAGTTCATTGGTACGACTCCACTGACTGGTTAACAACCCCAGGGGCTCCTCCTGTCCTTGTCACCCTGGAGTGTAGCTTTCAGACCTGGGGTTACAGACTGGAGACATGGCACACCTGGCTTTTTGTGTGGATGGTGGGGATCTGAAATCGGGTCCTCAAGCTTGTGCAGCAAACACTTTTACAAACTGAGCCATCTTCCCAGCTCCTTATCAATTCTTGCAGGACCTCCTTTCTGAAGAGATAGTTGAATGAAATGTGGACATGACTTCTCCAAGGTGTGGGTGAGAAGATTGTTATGTGGATATGAAGGATGAGGGAGAATACAGCCCGAGGCATCTGGAAGAGTCTAGAAGAGAGAGAGAGGCTAGTAGACTGAACATGGCCAGCAGAATGGATCTGGCCGTGAGAGGAAATTGGTGTGTGGGAGGGAGTATAAGAGAGGAGGGCCAAGAGAGAGGGTCAAGAGATAGGGTGGCAAGCAGACCGAGAGCCAAGAAGAGAGAGAGAGAGAGAGAGAGAGAGAGAGAGAGAGAGAGAGAGAGAGAGAGAGAGAGAGAGAACGCACACCAAGAGAGCACATGGCAGACACTAGGTGGCGCATGTCTAGCTTTGCCTCTAAGACTGAACCTTACCAACAATAAGAATTTCACCTTGTAGGATGAAGATAGTCTTTGCCAGAGTTGATGGGCAGACTGGGAAGAAGCCGAAGATTGAGCTAGGGGTGTGTTACTATGTGCAGAGTGTAAATATGGTCTTAAATCTGTTGTTTTTAGGAGTGCTGCGTTTGCATCTGTTCTTAGATGTATTACTTAGATGCACACGCATCTAAGGTTAGCCCTCACTGCATGGTGACTTAAATAGTTTGCTCTCACGCAGAGTCTGGCAAAGTGTGATCACGTTCAGAGACAGACTTGGAACTCTGTGTAAAACTCCAAGCAAAAAATTAACAGCAGCAGTGAGAGTTAGTCAATTGTATGAGTTACTTTTCTTGCTGCCCTGATGACACCCAGCAAAGGCGACTTACGAAAGGAAGGGATTGTGTGCTCTCATAGTCTGAGAGCACAGCTCAGTTGGGAAGGAATAGCTGCAAGAGTTTGAGGAAGCTGATCACAGTTGGAAATCAGGGAGAGGGAGGGAGGGAAGGAAGGAGGGAGGGAGACGGGGATGGAAAGAGGCTTAGAGGTTTGTTTCCTAAGGAAATTTTAGGTCACCTCAAGAGACAGGGTTAACCATCACGTAACTTTGGTGATTACACGAACCAATTTCAACACACTGGAGTGTAAATTCCTGGCTCTGGAACTCTCGATGCTGGCCAGAGTTGCTGTTTTATGTGCACAACTTTGAAGCTTAATTTTATCCATTGTTCTGCACATTGAATTAGTAACACTGTGTACCTCAGAATCTGCCCCTATTTAGAAATAATCCTGGGAAGAGTAATTAATTGCAATACGGTCATACTGGAGTAGGGTGAGCCAATGGCTGACAGAGACCATGTCATGAAGGTTGTGGCTGTGATTTCAGAAGCTCAGAGAGGCAGCACCTTCTCCAGAGCCTTCAGAGGAGGCAGGGCCCTGCTGACACCCTGGCTTCTGAGTTCTGGTCTCCAGAACTACGAGGCGGTGAAATTCTCCTGTGCCTAGTTATCAGGATTATAGTCCTCTGTGACGGCACTCTTTATGGCTCATCCTGTAGGGAATCTCCCACTGCAGTCCAACCCAGATATCAGTGTGAGCATGTTCTCACTGAAGGTCAGAGGGAGTAAAGACCAGGAGAGGGACTCAGGTATATCTCCATCATTTGCATGTATGAGTCCTCTGCTCTGTTCTCCACATCCCAACTTTGACTGGAGTGATCCCTCAGAAGCTTTAAACTACTACTAAGTTAATAGACCTTTTTTTTATTCATGCTTACCTGTAATGGTTAGTTTTGTCAACCCGATACAACCTCAGTGGCCTGAGAAGAGAGTGCCAGTGAGGGATTGTTTATGTCAGGCCGGCCTGTGGGTGTGTCTGGGCAAGGACTATCTTGATGAACTGAATGAAGGAGAGGAGACATATCTTGAATGCGAGCATCACCATCGTTGGTCAAGCGTGGGATCAATGGAAGAGAGAGGGGAATTGAGCACTGGTGTGTCCGCATTGATTCATTGCTCTGTGTTCATCAGTTGCTGGAGTTCCTGCCACATTGACTTCCCTACAATGATGGGCTAGAACCTGACATTGTGAGCCAAGGAAACCATTGCCCTTTGCTCCCTGAAGATTCTTTGTCAGTTTTTTTTTCCTCTTCCTTTTTTGTAAATCATAGGAACAGAAATGAAGCTGGGGCAGAGCCATAGCCATACCAGCTGACCTGCTCCTTTTCGCCTCTGCCCACTGCTGCCTGCCTGCCTCTGCCCCCACCCCTTCCTCTCCTCTGCCCACTGCTGCCTGCCTGCCTCTGCCCCCACCCCTTCCTCTCCATCCATCCCATTTACTCTCCATCTCTGTTTTGAAACTCGTACCTTTTGTATCTGATGGTCATTTCCCACCTCACCCGAATATCATTCCTTGTATAAAAACTTCTGCAGCTACCACAAGGCATTCCAATGGTATCTTCCTCTCAATCCTTTCAAAACATGTAGGAACGTGGGGATGCACCCGATGAGAGAGACTGGCTTACCGAGCACTGCCCTGGGTTCCATACCCAGTGTAATAACAGACAGTACCTCACAGGACCATGCCAGTGCTCCTCCCCAGAACCTGCCGGTTCCACTTAAGGTTCCACTTAATGGTGGAAGGTAACTCCGGGATCCTGTTGCCGCCACACTCATCTATGCTTCAGTTACTCTCCAATGTAGTGACAAAATACACACACCCACACCCCCCCCCCACACACACACCAAAAAAACAACTTAAGGGACAAAAAGGTTACTTTTTCTCCTGTTTGTGAGGGATACAGTCTTTCTTTTTTTTTTTTTTTTTCCTGAGACAGGGTTTCTCTGTGTAGCTTTGCTCCTTTCCTGGATCTCGCTCTGTAGACCAGGCTGGCCTTGAACTCACAAAGATCTGCCTGCCTCTGCCTCCTGAGTGCTGGGATTAAAGGCGTGCACCACCACCGCCCAGCCTGGGATACAGTCTTTCATGTCACAGCAGGCAGGGAAAACAAGGCAGCAGGGCAGGAAGCTGGCTAGTCACATGACATCTATAGTCAGAGAAGAAGGGACTGAGTGGGAAGGGAGGCTGGAACTTAAACTCCCAAGGCCCACCTCTCTCCAGTGACCCCTTTTCTCCACGGAGGCCACACCTCTTAAAATTCCATGACCTTCCAAACAGCAGCTGGGACCCAGGTGTTCACATACCTGAGCCTAGAGAGACATTTTATATTCAGAATGCAAGCTTGAATGAGCATGCATGTCCCAGGTTCTACAGGTGATAAATGTGGGCTGGCTTGACTGATTTCTTTGTTTTATTTCCTGAGGCTGAATTAAGGGTGTTGGCCAACAGGGCTCTTCTTAAGAGCTTCTGGGAATAATTGCTTCCAATCTCATCCTGGTGGTTGGCAAAATCTGGTTTTATGGGGTTGTAGGGTAGGATGGTGCCGTTTTGATGCTAGGGGCCTCTTTCTAGTCCTTGTGTATGGGGCCTGTTACTCAGCACAATGAATCCATCTCATGCATAGAATCCTGCTTGCCCATTGCCTGTCTCTGCCTCCAGCAGAGAAATTTCCTGAATTTAAAGTCTCTTGGATTAGATTGGTCCCACTCTTATAATTTCTCTGTTTTAAAACCTATAACATTAATGCCATCTGCAAAACTGCTTTTGCCAAATTTACAGTTTCTAGGGATTCAGGAATGGATGTCCTGTGTGGTTTATTATACCATCTTCCATAGTCACTAAGAGCAAAAGCCACATGTCTTTTGTCCCTTAACTACCCTCCAGTATATCTGAAGTGCCTAGTATATCCGCAGGTCCTCAGTAACTATAGTTGTTGATTGATTAATTCATTGATTGCTAGTCAGCAAGGCACAGTTTTATGCTGTTGAACCAGTCCCTGCTGACCTAAATTATATTTTGGAAAATGTTATTCCTCAAATTTCTAATATCTTGATAGAAATAGGAAATACTAAAGATATGTAGACTGGCGGCTGGTGGTCAGTCTAACCTAGGAATGAGGAGGTGGTTATGTGGAGAGGTCAGGATTGTTGCACAAATGGAGAATCACCATTCTTCTGAGATCGGAATACCCGAGCCAGCTGTTCTAGTTAGGAACATGATCTGAACAAGGGAGTGGGTGAATACAGCATAATGTGTTTCCTTAACTGGCGATTCAAAGTGAGTTCAGAAGCGTGTATTGAAGACTGAAATGCACATTGTCATGCATGATCTTAAAAATGAGTGGACGAGAGTGATGAGGGCCAGGCAGACAGCTATAGTGTAAAGCACATTCATCGCAAGTGTGAGAACCTGAGTGTGATCCCCAGACTGTTGTATGACATTTGATCATGTTCTGACGAATAAAGAGGGCAGAGCCAGACACTAGCCAGCCAGAATTAACCACAGAGGTTTTGGAGGACTGTAGACAGATAGGACAGGAAGTAGTAAGGCTGGAGGCAGGGTGCAGAGAGGGATCCAGTGCCCTTTTGGAGGAAGGAATGGAGCAGGTAGGAGAGGACTGGTGGGTCCTCTGCTTCTCTGACTCCAAGCAAGCTTTATTTGTCAGAACATGATCAGAATATCACACAACACCAGACCACTGTGCAAACTGAGGTGCGGTGGTACATGCTTCTAATCTTAGCGCTGGCAAGATGGGAGGTAGAGGCAGATGCCTCCCTGGAAGCTCACTGGCTAGCAAGCCTTGCCAACACGGTGAAGGTCCAGGCCAACCAGAAATCCTGTCTCAAGCAAAATGCAGAAGATGCCTGTTGAGTTTCAGTTTTCTTGCTTTGATAAAATATCCCAACAAAAAAACAACTTAGGCAAGAACGTGGGTTTTTTTGTCGTTGTTGTTGTGTTCTGGTTTGTTTTTCTCACAATTCCAGGTTACAGTCCATCATTGTGAGGAAAGCAAGGCAGGGATTTCCAGGTAGTGACTCCCATCTTCAGTCAAGAGCAGAGAGAAGTGAATTCATGCATGCCCACTAGTCCTTAGCCTCTTCCCTGTACTCATGCAGTCCAAAGCTCAACCCCAGGGAATGGTGACACCCATAACCTGTGTGTTCTCCCCACAGACTTGACGTAGGCCAGCCTGATCTAAATACGCCACCATCACACTCTTCTGGGGATTCTAAGTTGTGTCCGGTCGATACTTAGAGTTCACAATCACTGTGCCTAAGTGATGACAACTGAGACTACCATTTAACCTCCACATGCACATATGCTTGTAAGTGCATAAACACACACACACACACACACACACACACACACACACACACACACAGGGTTAATAAAAAGTAAGCACGCAAAACAGTAACGAAGTGTTGTGGGTTGTCAGGTGCACAGCAGCTAGGTTCTGACAGTAATAAATAGCAGTGATTGGGAACAGCCTACTTGGCACATTCCTGAGGGAAGGGTGGGACAGAGTTAGAGAGCCCAGGGTGGAGGGTGTGGGAAAATGCACCTGAAATGGAGAGGACCTATGATGGCATAAGAATAGTTTGAGCCCTTATCATGGGGTCAGTTTGTAGAAGATCTCACACACAAAGACTGAGCAGATTTTGTTGTTGTTTGTTTGTTTTGTGTGTGTGTGTGTGTGTGTGTGTGTGTGTGTGTGTGTGTGTTAGTTACTTAGATGATGGGAAGCTATTGAACAGGATAGGAATTTGGATGAGTCAAGTTGGAAGTCAAGATCAAACTTTCACAGTGTCTGTTTATAAAATGATGATGATGCAAACCCCATTTATGTATGTATGTATATATGTATGTATTTATTTATTTATTTATTTATTTATTGTGTGTGTGTGTGTGTGTGTGTGTGTGTGTGTGTGTGTGTGTGTGTGCACGTGCGCACGTGCGTGCGCGCCTGTGTGACTTTCCAGCATGGGGAGGTCTCTAGAGGACAACCTGGTGAAATCTGTTCTGTGTTTCCACCAGGTGGGTTTGAAGTTCAAACTCAGGTCCTTGGCCTTAATGACCAGGCCCTTTCCCTGCTGAGCGAGCCATCTTGCCAGCCCTCTGTCACTGTGTCTTTACCAAAAGGGGCACTTTAGAGGCTTTACTTCTTGCCTTACCATGTGGGGATAAGCCAGGGCTTCTCTGTGCAAACAGAAAGTGCCCCCTCCAGGACCTGAAATCGGCCCCCCTCCCCCGACCTTGAAATTCCCAGACTTCAATCCTGTGGAAATAAATTTCCATGTGATAACGTCATCCAGTCTATGGTATTTTTGTTTCAACCGTCTCTGATCTCAGAATCAGGCCTTGAAGCACCCCCTCTGTGTTAAAAGAGGCCAGGTTAATGTAGTCACTGTGGCTCTCGAATGCTATTTTCACTTGAAGAAAAGCGAAACTAATGGAGAAATTAAGCATTAAGCCTGGTGAATGCATAGGTTGAGCTGAGGAGATGCTGACAACATTTAATTAAACAACAAACTCTTTGAAGGCACTAATGGAAAAGTCGTACAGGATGCCTGTTACGTTTTCATGAGCACCCAGTGTGAAGCAGGCACTATATTGGGTTTTGGATGCATTATCCACCAATAAAAGCAGATACGATGCTGTAGAGCTGGTCTCCACATTGCCCATAACCCTCTCCACCATGAGCTTTTGCTAGTAACTGAGGCTTCTCTGCAGACTCCAGAACACCACTTTCAGAGCAAAATCCTATCACCCTGATAGCATTTTCTGGTTTTATTTGATCTTGAAAAACATTTCATTATGTTTAATTTAGGGAAATGAGATTTCCTTAATTACTATCAGTAGCAGCTATTAGAGGCTCAATTACACCCGCAAATTCATTTTTAAAAGCTTTATGGTTTTCAGATAAAAAATTTCAAGATCTAACTGCACCCATTAAAACTTACTGTCCCTCCCCTTGGTGCCCAGGCTTCCAAGAGCTAAGATTGGCTTCACAGTGCAAAATAAATAATGCCAGCAATGGAAGATTAGCCTAAGTGGGGCTTAGAAGCACTCATTTGAATAAGTCAGATATTTCAATAAATAAATTGGATCAACAGACATGATTGTAGATTTTCCTTCTTTGGGGTTTCCCACCTACTAACTAAGATGTACAGTGTGAAAGGTCAGGCTGTCCCTGGCTGGGAATGAAGGTATTGCCCATTCCTATGTGGGCAGAGCCGTGGGGTGTATAATTGTGAAGTGATTTCTGTATGGCCACTGTCACATCTAAAGCCACTTCTCCATAAGAGAGTGCAGGGAGGGCCCTGGAGTTTATATTATATATAAATTTAAATTATATCAGTGGATTCAGAAGTGATTTCAATTTTATATATTCTAGAATTGTTTTCTCATATGATCAGATGCCCATTGGCATCCATTGTGCACGCCACTCTTGTTCGTCATGAGAACATCAGTGAACTATTCTTTCCCTTTTACATTATGAAGAGATAAATAAGCTTGCATATAGAAATTTAGAAAATAACAAGAGTCTGCATCAAGGTGCCCACCACAGGCTTTCAGCCTCCTTGCTCACAATCTGAATGCTTTTCCCTATAGTACCTAAACCATAAGCATAAATATTTAGTGAATGCTGGTGGCTGTGATTGACCAGTGCTTGGTTACACTTGGTGGCAATTTTGAGCTATGTCTATCTTAGAACTGTCTTGGAACAAGAAAGCCATTATTTGAGAAACTTTGGGGCTGGACCATTGAGTTGCCTCACTGTAATGCAACCATCTTCACTGAGGGGTGTGGGATTATCAACTGCTACTAATAAAAATTGCAAATACTTTTCTTGCTGTTTGTCAGTTACAATATACAGATTCAAATTATTCAAAGTCATCATTTCCAGAATCCTTTCTTGCTAACGAGTACATCCTATAACTGACTTAAAGAATGCATGGAAAGGTGTCTTGTTTTTGTTTGTTTTGTCTGGAAGAGCTTGATATCACTCCCAATTTAATTTAGCCCTAACCACTGAGTGCCTACCAATGGAGAGCAGAACTGTGCACTTTTGGAACGTGGTGTTTGAGTGAAGTGGTATTGGAAGGCGAGAAAGATACAAGTTACAGGTATGTTCCATTCTTACATGTGTGGACACTGCACACCTACATGGAGTCCTGCTCCCAATTTCATTAAGAACATCCTGCTGGCCTAGGGCAAATGTTTTAAAAGGCCAGAGAATTTATCTTTTCAGAATGTGTGAGGGTCCCAGATCAATGCATGCTCCTGTGTGGGGACCTCAAAGTCCAGCAAGTTAATTTTGAAAGCAGGTGCTTGCTGTCTGAGAACCGAGTCTGGAACAATGATTTTCATGAAACAAAGTCATTAGTGTTTCTGTTTCCTACCGGCACCTCTTCTTCATTCTTTGTAGCTTTTGCTTTTAATGACTTCATCAGAAGAGAATGTGTGCAAATGGGTGCGTGAGCACGAGCCGGATGGTTGCCATGCCTGGAAACATAATGAAGGACCAAGGCATGTTAATTGTTATTCTCTGAGAGCTTGTGATTCAGTAGCTGTCTGCTTTAATAAAGTCTGGCTACAGTGGAGTGATCCAGCTGTAAGGACCATGTAAATATTGTAATAAGCACCAGAACCAGTGTGATCTTTTCTCATACTTGCAGAGAGTAGTTTTTCATGCTGTCCACTCTCAGGAAAGCTGCAATCAGCCACAGAGTTGTTTGTCAATGCCTGGGTGTATTTTTGTAAGAAAGTATTGATTACTGAGTGAAAAACATTTAGTTTTAACAGCAATCAATGGAGAGCAGACAAAAGGACATCTGAAGTTTTGAAGTCTTTTAAAATATGAGCCAAACACACGATCTGGGGAATTACTGGTAAATGGCAGGACCCAAGGGCTGCACACATTCCAGACTGCTCACTCACTCTTCTCCCCTAGGCCACCTTAGTTGTGAGGGAAAAGATGGGATGAATGACTGTGCAGGAAGATTGACTTCACTTAGACATCGTACATAAAAGCAGGTGGGATTTTTCTTCTCTATTCTGTACCATTAAAGGGTTTTACTATCCATTCTGAGATAGGTGCTATTGTTTTTTTTTAAAAAGTTATTTAATTGTTAATTATGTGTATGTATGTTTGTGTATGGATGTGTACACATGTGTATAGGTGCCCCCAGAGACCAGAAGTGTTGGCTCCCCCTAGAGCAGAAGTTACAGAGAGTTGTTATTTGCCCCACATCAGTAGTGGGAACTGGATTTGCATTCTTTGGAAGTGCAGGAAACACTGTTAACCACCGAGCTCGCTCTCCATTCCTGTCTCTCTATGTGTGCATGTGCACATGTGTGTGCACTTGCACATTTCTATGGTGGAGAGTGCAAGTATGATGTCAGTCCTCATTTTTTGTTGGAAACAAGGTCTCTCGTTGGCCTGAAACTTCACCTTGTATGCCGGGCCAGGGACCTGCGAATTTCCAGAAGTCTACTCGTCTCTGAATCCCATCTCACCATGGCTGGGACTACAAACTGATATTACAAGCACTCCCCACCTCCCCTAGCACTTACAGATTTTATTTATTATTATTATTATTATTATTATTATTATTATTATTATTATTATTATTGTGTGTGTGTGTGCATGCATGAGCACCCAAGCACATATGCACACATGGGTATGTGAGTGTGGGCAAATGTGCCACGTGTAGGTTTGTAGGCCAGAGGGCCACTTCTGGGAGTCAGTTCTTGCCTTGTTGAGGCAAGGTGTCTCTGGTTTCTGCCACTGTGCAGCGTACTGTAGGCTTGCACACTTCCGGCTGATTGTCCTGTGTTCACATCCTATCACGTTGTAGGTGTACTAGGATCATAAACATTCCACTGCACCTAGCTCAGGTTACCAGTCCTGGATGGTAACCAAGTGCTTTTCTCCACTGAGCGGTTTCTCCAGCTCCTTGCTTGGCATATTTGTATTGCTTCTGGGGATCTGAAGTCAGGTCCACACATTTGCAAGCAATCACGTTCCTGACTGAGCCGTCTTCCCAGCCCTGTTTGCTTTTAATGAGTGTCTAAACTTAAAATTTTTTGTCAGCTTTGGAAAAATTATATAGAAAAGCATTGAAAGAGCTGACATCTGTCAGCATGAAATCTTGGAGACTATTATTAGAGACTCTGGGGTAAAGAAAATATGCATTTGTCTGACTGTATTAGTTATCTTTTCATAACTACAGTGATAAACCTGATATGGGCCAGTTACAAAGAAAAAGAGATATTTAAAAGTCTGCAAGTTCAAATCCAAGATGGTGTGGACCTCATGTGTTTAGGCCTGTGATGAGGGTGGGGCATTATGGCCAGAGGTCAGTTTATAAGGGAGCACCCACATCTGCACCCAGAAAGTAGAGAGACAGAGCTGGCAGAAGTCCCACAATTTCCTTGAGAGATGCCTTCAGTGACCTCCACGTATATGTCGCTAGATCCCACCTCTTAAAGGTCTATAGTACTTTCTGTAGCACACTGGGGACTAAGTCTGTTACATCTGGATGCTTGGGGAACAGTTACTATCCAAACCAATAATTTAAAGTCAATACTCAAACCATAGCAAAGACTTAAGTAATCATTTGTCTGTATGCTATGATCAATATTCAAAACTATGTAATGGTCAAGTTGGCTAGACATGAAGCTGGCTCTTTGTAAATTGTTGTATTGAGGTACTAAGTAACTGTGGCAGCAAGTGACTGTGGAAGTCTTCTCCCGCCCTCCAGGGGACAGGCCTTTCTGAGAATGGGGAGAGGCACTGGCTAATGGCTCAGCACTGAAGGCTAAGATGTGATTCTCTGTTGCATGAACCTGGTGCCTCTGCGCAGCGATGTAATCGTGGGGATAGAGAGCAGATTTGTTCCCGGCACACTGACAAGCACAGATATTAGATGTTTTCAGAGCTCCCAAAGGCTTTATCCCCTCTCCAAAGCACAAACTGAAGTTTTCATCCTGGATGGCTGCTATCAAATTTCATTCAGTGTGGGGGAAGGGGGATCAAGTGGGCTTTGTTTCTCAATAACCAGAAGTTACCCAGCACCAAGGTTGGAATGTAAACAATTTGAATAGAAAAACAACAAAAGCAGAGGGCCACTTCGTAGAAAAAGAACCCTTTGGATTGACCCCTGTCAATGGTAGATCTTGACGGGGGCTCCACAGACTCTGACCACACTGCCTGCCTCCCTGCCCATTTGTGCTTCTTTCTGAGTCAGTGCCACTCTGCAGCCCGTCTTGGCCTCTCAGTTCACAACCATCTCCCCGCCTCAGTGTGCACATTGTTGTAGCTTGATTGGGATACACACACACACACACACACACACACACACACACACACACACACATTCATTCATTGATGATCTGTGTCCAGTTTCATGATCAAGGGTCTAGCTGAGGAGTCGAAACAGAGGCAGCAACCTGGAAAGTCTCGAGTAGTCAGATCTGGTACCATATTGAAAATATGCCAGCTCCTGCACCAGGGATGATTTTACATTTTTTTTTTTTTTTTTTTTTTTGGGTTTTTCGAGACAGGGTTTCTCTGTGTAGCTTTGCGCCTTTCCTGGAACTCGCTTTGGAGACCAGGCTGGCCTCGAACTCACAGAGATCCGCCTGGCTCTGCCTCCCGAGTGCTGGGATTAAAGGCGTGCGCCACCACCGCCCGGCTGATTTTACATTTTTAATTGCATTGTAACATTCTTGAAATCACTGCATTTCTTTAGTGTGTGTGTATGTGTGTGTGTGTGTGTGTGTGTGTGTGTGTGTGTGTGTGTGTGTTTGTGTGCTTGTGCCACAGTATACCAGCCAGAGGGTGACTTGTGGGAGTAGGGTTTCACTTCCACAGTGTGGGTTCCAGGGATTGAAGTTAGGCCATTAGGCCTAAAGGCAAGTGTCTTTATCCACTAAGTCATCTGGCAAGGCCACATGTAATATTCTTAATATTTTTGTTTCTCTCTCTCTCTCTCTCTCTCTCTCTCTCTCTCTCTCTCTCTCTCTCTCCTCCCCCCCCCCCCCACACACACGGACCCTTAAACTTTTTTACACTCTACAGACTCTAACGAGGTCTTAGAAGGGAGAGACTTCAATCCACCAGTTGGTTCAGTAGTTGGTGTGAAAATTTACTAGAAAAGACTCCTAAGCGAGGCCACCGAGTTCAAGACCACAGAGTCAGATTGTCTGCACACACCCCCTGCTCCCCTACACGTGTGCTCATTGCCTTAGGTGCTGCGTAATCACAGAAGAAATAAACATCAAAAGGGACCGAGTTGGGAACAGCACCCACTGCCCACTGTCTCCTGTTGTTCGTCAGTGCCTTGCCGACGGCCTCTAACATGAGGAGCGCGCTCAGAACTCAGCCGGTCCTCATATCTAATCATCATTTGTAATGTTAGGGATAACTATCCCCCTCCCTCTTATTTTCACTCATTTAACGCGTCCTGTAATTGTTTTCCCAATTCCTCCATGAATGAAGGAGGCGCGCTTTTGTTATTTTAATCAATTATTGTTCTTTGGCTGTTTCATGCATACGTATAAGGACCTTGGATCATTTTCATCCCTGTCACCCTTTGTCATCCTGTTTCCTGTCCTGATGAACCCCTTCTTCTTCCATAAGAGTCCCCACAGAGTTTAATTACTGTGGACTGAATCCTGGGTGGATCACGGGCAGCTTATCAGGGGCTACACTAGTGGAAAAAAAATTATACCCACATCTTCTAGCAGCCATTAATTGTCAATAGCCCCTCAAAGAGGACTGAGCCTCATGGGCCCTCCCTCCTCCATCCATGATGAAATGTCGACAGGCCCAGTCTTGTATGGACAAACACAGCTGCTGTGAGTTCATAGGGACAGAGGCTATGTCATGCCCAGAAGATATCTTTTGCTCCCATCTCCCCATTGTCTGGCTCTTAAATTCTTTTTGCCATCTCTTCCACAATGTTTTCCGGGTCTTTAAGGAGGTGATATAACTGTTCCATTTAAGACCAAGCACTCAACAGGTGATTGTTCTCAGCACTTGGACCGGTTATGAGCCTCCTCTGCGTCAGGTACTTCCCACAAGGTGTACTTAAATGTAACTTTTCTTTTGTTATTACGAGGTAGGGTCTCCCGTAGCACAGAATGACTTCCAGCCGGCTTAGGCCAGTCATAAACTTGAAGCAGCTTCTGCCTCTGGAGTGCCTGTGATTCCAGACATGTTATGCCTCCGCAAGCCCATCATAGATGGTGCTAGAGCTCAAATCTGGGGTTTCCAGTATTCTAGGGCAGCAATCTCTCCACTAAGCTAGACCCCCAGCACTGAGTAGACTTTTGATGTCTATATGCTTCCTTATCTTATACACAGTTGTATAACTGTTGGGACTAGCTATAGTGTGGTTTCAATGCTTTTAGCCACAGTGTCATAGCATAGATAGATTCCTTCTACATTAAAAATGAAAATAAAGCCGCATCTCTGTGGTAGAGTGTCTGTTTATTTATTACCAACTACTCACAAGTGATGTTCAGTACAGTGAACTCTGTCACTAATGGGTCCTTTGTAATTCCTCCTGATCTCAGAGGGGAAGCCACTGTGGTAGGAACGACACCCCTGTTCCTTACTGACAATTAACAATCACAAATTGGGACCTTCAGCACTGTGCATGTTCAACCTGATTCTTTAGTAATAATTCCTGGGAATCCTAAGCTCTGTAAAACATGTTTGTTGAACAATGTATGAATTTTCTATACTTGTGGAAGGGAAGGAGCCCTATTTTATAATATGCAAAGCCAGGAAAATAAGACTTAGATTTTACCATTATGATTTCCCGCAAAGGGCAAAATTTCCTAGAGTGGTTTTCCAGGGTCTTAATATAGTAATATTGAAAATGTTGGCTACTCATTTTTACTGTGCTATAGTCAAGTGCGGATTTGGTTTTGAGCTCATACTTACATATACGCATATACACATAGTAATTTATAAATGCAGGTGCAAGGTGAACATATAAATCTCCGTAGCCTAGATGGAAGAGTCTCCTAGTCCTTGGTAACCCCTCCTCTTCCAGCAGTCTGCAGAGAGTGACTTTAGGAGTGGACTGACCTTTGTGCTTAGCTGGAGAGACCTGGGATGCACCTGGTCACCCTAGAAAAATAAACATCTTTAAATACCTCTTTGTTCTCACCACTCTAAAGCACTTTCCCAAGATTTCTGTTTCCCTTTGATTGGAGGTTCTTTAGCAAGGGAAAGGTACTAATGTTTCCATCGGTAAGATAGCTCCTGCTGTGTTCAGTCAGGTCTGACAGAATGTTCCAGAAGAAACCACTTGTGAATGAGAGAGAGCTAGCTAAGCATTCAGCCAGGAGTGGGAACTAGGGAGAAGCTAGGAATTACAAAGCAAGCCCTTCTCAGCATGGTTCCTAACACTTGATTAAAGTATTCCCAGTAGGCCTGTAGACACACCATGTCCAGTTCCTCAGTGAGCTTCGGTGTCCGGCCACACACTAGGCAGATGTTCTGTTAGTGTGGACTCCAGTTGCTGCTGGCGTATTTTTTATGAATGGTATTTATCATGTCTTCATTTGCTTACAACTGCTGTCACTGGGGACTAGTCCTATGGCATGACATTATCCTTCATTTATATGATTGATCAAGGGCTAAGTATACTTTGAAAAGAGCCATTCAAGGAACTGGGGAGATAGTTCAGTATGTAAAGAGGTTACCTCACAAGCATAAGGACCTCAGTGCAATCCCAGAACACACACACACACACACACACACACACACACACACACACACACACACACCAACCAAACAAACAAACAAAAAAATTAGCCCCAAATTTTAGCACCAGGGAGGCAGAGACAGGAAGATTCCCAGGGATTTCTGACCAGCCAGCCTGGCCTAATTTGGGAGTTCCAGGCTACTGAGAGACCCAGTTTCAAAATATAAGGTAGAGAGTGGTCATGAAAAACACCCAGATTTGACCTCTGACTTCTAAAGACATATGCACACATGTGTATACATGCGTACATGCATAAATGGTTACTTAGATGTTTTTTTAAGATAATACATTTCCCCTTTTTTAATTGATAAACTGTGTTTACTCAACACATATCTTAATGTTTAATGATTTTTTTTAATAAAATGATATTTCCATAAAGCTTACCTCCAAGATTGGCACAAACTGAGTTTTCAGTATGTAATATCTTTACCTTCTCCTAAGGTTGTTGATTCTGTGAAAGAGAACACTAAAGCATTGAACTGTAGCCAGCTCACAATTCCATGACGATCTTTTAACTGTTCTAACCGACCTTTTCATGATGAAATGTGAAAGTTTGCATTTCCTAACAACATCAGGCAAACTTCTGGAAAGCGTTTTAAAAGCTGTGAAATTTCTCCTCTAATCTGTCTGCTCTAAAACACTAGAAGCCAGTCCTGTAAACAGCAGGCCAGTTGTTCTCAAAGCTTTGTTTGAAGAAACAGTTCTATGTAAAGAAAAATCTCTGCAAGGCAATGGGAAGTGGGAAGGCCATCTGGAATGTTCTCCAGATGAATAAAAAGCATTTGTGGAAAATTAATATTAATTGCCAGGATCCTGCAAGCCACTTTGTGGCAGACTTAAACGCTTCAGCAGTAACTTGTACAGTCAGATGTTGACATTATAATTATTCTCTTATTTTAGAAGAGTGAATAATTATCATAGCAAACACTCTAATTTCCCATACACATAATTACACCCATTCACTGAGGAAAGACAGGAATATAAAGATTCCTAGTCTAAATAGGTTTTTTTCCTCTCTCACTGATCTACAAAACCAAGGGGGCTGAACAGAATGAACAGAAAATATGCAATCTTAATAAATGCAATTCCAAATGCTCTGGAAGGAGAGTCCTAGATGAAATTTATGACTCAATAATTAATGAGTGAAAGGGACTGATCAGATGAGATGAATATCAAGTTGGATTTTCATTCTCTGGGCTGTGGGGAGAAATCTGTAGACAGGGAATAAAAACAACACAGTAAACTGTATGACGTTTTAAAAAGAACATTGTATATTATCCTCGGTGCTGGGACTAAGACTAAGAGTGGTTACTGGCTGTCAGCTGAAGAAAAAGTGGTGGGGTTCTAAGTCAGGATTCAGCTGCACTTAGCAAGTGCCTCCTGCATAGTTGTGGACCACACAGGAGTGTGCTACCGAGATGGGCAGGTCCTTACCAAGCACAAGGCTTGGTCCTCTTCTCAACCCAACAGCATTTTAGAGGAGATGGGACATGGGTGTATGTGGAGTACTTAGCCAATGATAGGGTGATATGTGGTTCTAAAAAAGTGGAGCTGAACACTGAGAGTAGGAGAGATGACATGGACGTAAGGCTCAGCAAACATGAAGGACAGGGCAGGAAGAAAGAAGTCAGTGCTGTGGAATGCCATCTTCTGGGCAGGACATGGTCTTTACACATTAGCTCACAGCCTCTGTGGTTACCTGCACAAAACCTACACAAATTGAGCCCATCAGTAGTCTGTCAGGGAAGAAGGATGGGCTCTCAAAGCTCCACCCTTCCCCAAGGACCTATAGCCAGTCAGTTAATATCAGTCAGGGAAAGAGACATTTTCTTCAGTGGTGTAGCTTTGGGTAAGTTTCCCATGGTCTTGTAAATAACTCCTTCCCTGTGACCTTACAAGCAGCTCTAATGATGTTGAACTGGTTATGAGTAATGTCAAAAAGGACTTGAAAGTACAAGGGGACCTTGTTGAGAAAAAGAAGAGAATCAGTGGGGAGAGAAGGACAGAACAGGAGGTGAAGGTGATCAAAATACTTTATATATGTGTATGAAAATCTCATAGTGAAGCCATTATGTATAATTAAAGCATGCTAAGAAAAATAAGTGTGTCAGAAGGTAGAATACACTGTAGATTATGTAGGCATGATGTAAGAGAAACCTGAAGATTGAGAAAACATAGCAGGGATTAACCTTTATGTGAAATATACCAGAGGTTCAAGACTGGAGACAGAAGAAGGACCTCTGAATCCTGTGTAATATTGAACGAAGAGAAACAGAGCATTTCCAGACACAGAACTAAATCAGCTATGAAATGCATTAGTTCTTCATTGGTCCTTGTGGGAACAGAGTGGTGGAGATAAAAGGCACAAACATAAACCCAAGGCCATTGAATCTGAAAGATGTTTCAGAGCATAGCTCTACAAGTCCAGACTGCTGAGAGACTGACCTGCCACCCTTTTATGGACAGAATATACAGCCTCCAAAGCAAAGAAATGGGAATTTAAGAATTCAGTTAAGTATGAAGGCACTTAATAAAATCGATTTCCAAGAATTCCCAGGAGGATAGAATAATTAATAGCTACTGTTAAATTGTGATCAATTGATGTAACAGCAGAGAAAGATCTGTGACTAAAGTTGACGAATGTGTCACTGACTTTATCAAAGAGCTTGTTGGCCAAGTAAATGAAGCATTTCGTAAGTTAAGTTGAGAAATGAGCCTTTGAACCAGGGAAACTCAATGGGAAGACTGGTCTGTGAAGACTCTCTCCGAATTAGGCAGCTTTCTAAAGACAGCAGGTCTACCACCCAGTTTGTTTGTTAGCCAAAGTCTTGACTGTCTCGCTCAGTCCCATCATCCTTATCATCATCATCATCATCATCATCATCATCATCATCATCATCAGGTATTAAATTACCTATGAGGAAATGGTTTTCTGGAAGCTTGTTAAGTCAGAAAGACAGTGAAGCTGAATAGACCTCCCCAGGGCATGGAACCATTGTTCATGAATGATACTCACAGGTGACAGATGCTGTCTTTGCTTCTTTATGGTAGTCTCTGGCTTCCGGAGCCCACACCAAGGATGGATTCCTTGTCCTGGTATCACTAGGATTTGGTTTTTCTCTTTAAAACTCACCTAGACCTGTTATCCCTCTGAAGTCGGCTTTGTTACCCCCCTTCACAGTTACATGACATTAAACATCTACCTTTTAACTGCCTTTCTTGCTCTCCATTGGCCAAGAAAAGCCATACATCTCACTCACCCAATGATCTGAAACAAGGAGGTCAGTCCCTTTCAGTCATTGCCAGGGGACCCCCATGCCCCCACTGACCCTGACCCTAGTGTGTGTGTACCCAAATATACCATCTTGTTGAGATTATGCTTCATCTCTTCATAGTCTTGGTATTGTTAGTAATTCTATTTTTCCTGCTAG